>NC_072766.1:23087306-23371180 GCF_022539595.1 Amphiprion ocellaris | reverse complement strand
CGTGCCATATGATGAAATAATGTAAAGGAGGCCGTGAAAAACACTCCAGAAAGGTTTTCTTTGAAAAAAAAATCATGAATTTTGGCGCAAAAAAAACGCCTTACTATACTATGTCGAAAAAAAATGTGATTTTTCAAACATGTCGTAAAAATGTGCCATATGATGAAATAATGGAAAGGAGGCCGTGAAAAACTCCAGAAAGGTTTTCTTTGAAAAAAAATCATCATGAATTTTGGCGCAAAAAATGTCGAAAAAAAATGGGATTTTTCAAACATGTCGTAAAAACGTGCCATATGATGAAATAATGCAAAGGAGGCCGTGAAAAACTCCAGAAAGGTTTTCTTTGAAAAAAAGATCATCATGAATTTTGGCGCAAAAAAACGCCTTACTATACTATGTTGAAAAAAAATGTGATTTTTCAAACATGTTGTAAAAACGTGCCATATGATGAAATAATGTAAAGGAGGCCGTGAAAAACTCCAGAAAGGTTTTCTTTGAAAAAATCATCATGAATTTTGGCGCAAAAAAACACCTTACTATACTATGTCGAAAAAAAATGTGATTTTTCAAACATGTCGTAAAAACGTGCCATATAATGAAATAACGTAAAGGAGGCCGTGAAAAACACTCCAGAAAGGTTTTCTTTGAAAAAAAAACATAAATTTTGGCGCAAAAAAATGCCTGACTATACTATGTCGAAAAAAAATGCCATTTTTCAAACATGTTGTAAAAACGTGCCATATGATGAAATAATGTAAAGGAGGGCATGAAAAACACTCCAGAAAGGTTTTCTTTGAAAAAAAAATCATCATGAATTTTGGTGCAAAAAAAACGCCTTACTATACTATGTCGAAAAAAAATGCGATTTTTCAAACATGTCGTAAAAATGTGCCATATGATGAAATAATGTAAAGGAGGCTGTGAAAAACACTCCAGAAAGGTTTTCTTTGAAAAAAAAAATCATCATGAATTTTGGCGCAAAAAACGCCTTACTATACTATGTCGAAAAAAAATGCGATTTTTCAAACATGTTGTAAAAACGTGCCATATGATGAAATAATGTAAAGGAGGCCGTGAAAAAGTCCAGAAAGGTTTTCTTTGAAAAAAAAATCATCAGGAATTTTGGCGCAAAAAACGCCTTACTATACTATGTTGAAAAAAACTGTGATTTTTCAAACATGTTGTAAAAACGTGCCATATGATGAAATAATGTAAAGGAGGCCGTGAAAAACACTCCAGAAAGGCTTTCTTTGAAAAAAAAATCATCATGAATTTTGGCGCAAAAAAACACCTTACTATACTATGTCGAAAAAAAATGTGATTTTTCAAACATGTCGTAAAAACGTGCCATATGATGAAATAATGGAAAGGAGGCCGTGAAAAAACTCCAGAAAGGTTTTCTTTGAAAAAAATCATCATGAATTTTGGCGCAAAAAAAACGCCTTACTATACTATGTCAAAAAAAAAATGTGATTTTTCAAACATGTCGTAAAAACGTGCCATATGATGAAATAATGTAAAGGAGGCCGTGAAAAACACTCCAGAAAGGTTTTCTTTGAAAAAAAAACATCATGAATTTTGGCGCAAAAAAAACGCCTTACTATACTATGTCGAAAAAAAATGCCATTTTTCAAACATGTTGTAAAAACGTGCCATATGATGAAATAATGTAAAGGAGGGCAGTGAAAAACACTCCAGAAAGGTTTTCTTTGAAAAAAAAATCACATGAATTTTGGCGCAAAAAAACGCCTTACTATACTATGTCGAAAAAAAATGCCATTTTTCAAACATGTTGTAAAAACGTGCCATATGATGAAATAATGTAAAGGAGGGCATGAAAAACACTCCAGAAAGGTTTTCTTTGAAAAAAAAAACATAAATTTTGGCGCAAAAAAATGCCTGACTATACTATGTTGAAAAAAAATGCCATTTTTCAAACATGTTGTAAAAACGTGCCATATGATGAAATAATGTAAAGGAGGGCATGAAAAACACTCCAGAAAGGTTTTCTTTGAAAAAAAAAACATAAATTTTGGCGCAAAAAAATGCCTGACTATACTGTCGAAAAAAAATGCCATTTTTCAAACATGTTGTAAAAACGTGCCATATGATGAAATAATGTAAAGGAGGGCATGAAAAACACTCCAGAAAGGTTTTCTTTGAAAAAAAATCATCATGAATTTTGGCGCAAAAAAACGCCTGACTATACTAGAGCGACATGCTATACTATGACATTTCAAGAGCGACATGCTATTCGATGACGTTTTTTGGACGCCACGCTATACAATGACGTTTTTAGAGCGACATGCTATACGCTGACATTTTTTTGGACAACATGCTATACAATGACGTTTGTTGAGCGACAGGCTATACTATGACATTTTTAGAGCGACATGCTACACTATGACGTTTTTTGAGCCACATGCTCTACTATGACGTTTTTTTGGACCAAAGGCTATATTATGACTTTTTTGGGCGACATACTATACTATGATGTTTTTTGGGCGACATGCTATACTAGGACGTTTTTTGAACGACATGCTATACCATGACGTTTTTTGGGCGACATGCTATATTATTAAGTTTTTAGAGCGACATACTAAACTATGACGTTTTTAGAGTGACATACTATACTATGACATTTTTAGAGCAACAAGCTATACTATGACGTTTTTAGAGCCACATGCTATACTATGACGTTTTTAGACCAAAGGCTATACTATGACGTTTTTAGACCAAAGGCAATACTCTGAGGTTTTTTGACGACATGCTATACTGTGACAATTTTAAAGACATGCTATACTATGATGTTTTTGAACGACATGCTATGCTATGACGTTTTTAGAGCGACATGCTGTACTATGACATTTTTAGAGCGACATGCTAAACTATGACATTTTTAGCGCGACATGCTATACTATGATGTTTTTTGGATCAAAGGCCATACTATCACGTTTTTAGAGCGACATGCTATACTATGACGTTTGTTGGGCGACACTCTATACTATAGGGTTTTTAAACTGACATATTACTATGACTTTTTTTGTTTTAGTTTTTTCTGCTTTTTAGAAACATAAGTATTTGAACAGTTTTAAAAATTACTATACTTTTACTTGTGCAATGAAATATTATTCTATGGCATTTTTTAGATGACATATACTCCGATGTTTTCTTGAAAAACTTACTATTTTGACAATATACTGCACTATGACATTTTTTGAACCATATATCATCCATGACAATTTTAGGCAACATCCTGTCATTTTGCACTTTTTGAACCACATAATAGTCAGTTGTTTTTTTTTGCCGACATGCTATACTGTGAACTACAGGCCATACTATGTTATTCTTGAAAAGTATACTATACTTTGGCATTTTCTGAACTACATCCTATACTATGGCGTTATACACAGAGTGCTTTGGTTACATGTTGATTTATAATCTAGATTTTTTTCTGTTTTGTTTTTTGATGGGATTACCACAGACCTGACCGTGAACACCGTTGACACCCACCCGAGGGAAACGCTGCCTAAGATCTCAAGGCTGCTTGGTCGTGGTCTTTCTGGTCCTGCTCCAGAACGCCTTCATCAACTACGTCTTCTTTTGAAGAGGCCCTCAGATACTGCAATCTCTGACCTTAAGGAGGAACTGCTACTTTCACTCTGTAACGAGACGGCGGTTATTTTAAAGACCCAGCTCCTGGCGGCTTTGAGTGAAAGTTTAACACCCATCAAAACGGAACTACACACAGTTAAATCTGAGCTGTCGGTCAGTATTTTAAACATCAAGTCCGACCTGGCTGCCCTAAAGCACGCTGTGGGTGAAACGAAAACTTCACTTTCCACATCACCGACGACATCGTCACACTCCAAAGCAGAGCACCTGTCTGCTGAACTTTTAAAAGTGGACTATAAATGTGAAGAATGTGAGCAGCAGCAGACTGTGAGCAGCGGAATAGATGTGATCAGAAAGAAGTCATTGTCTTTTTTCTTTTCTTTCTGGTTGACTTGATGCTGTCAGATGCAGATGTTGGAGTTGATTCTGATCTTTCAGGATAAAAAAAGCTGCTTTTCCTTCACAGACTTTTCAGGAAATTATTCTCTCAGGTTTTCTCTGCTATTTATATTTTTATTATCTGTGACTATTTCATTATTTCTTTATTGTAAAAATAAAGTTTGAGGCATAAAGACTCATTTAGTTATTTTAATCCTGAAATCTTTGATGTAGCAGAACTAAACTTCCACTTTCCTTCTTGTACTTCCGATACTAGAACTAAACGTATCTTCAACATGGATCATCTGCTTTTAATGAATCAGCAGCAACATCACAACAACAAAAGAGACAATTTTCAACAAATTAATGAAACTGATGTCATTTAAAACTGTCAGCGTTTGTTTTAGTGTCAAATTAAAGCTGATTACTGACAACTAGAACATTAACGTTACTGTTTTAATCACATTTAAGTTTCCTGAACGTTACATTAATGTCAACCAGCCACAGTTTTATGAACTTAATGAACCACATTACAGGAACACAACACACTTCAGCTGTTTACATGAAACTCAACGCATTAGCTTGATGCTACGTTAGCTTTAATCAGGCTACGACTGAGCAGCTAGCTCGGTTAGCATCGCTAACATTAAAGCTAATATTTACTATGCTAACTTTCTTCTCTGGTCAACACACACTGAAACAAACTCCACCAGCATCTGGAGTGCATGGCACACATTACATCTGACACTAAAGCTGCATATAAAGTGCATTAAAAGCGGCACCGATACAAAAATAAACATTTACTTACCGAACTATCAGAGTCCTTTCAGTGTCTGCTGGTAGAATCAGCCAAAGGTAGAAAACTGGTTAAAACAAGCCAACGGGCAGGAAAATTGTCTGTGGAAAATGTTCTGCTGCTCCACCGATAAATAAACCAACAGTTATTATATTAGAATTAATCCAAACGAGGAGAGCAGAGTCTCTGTTGCCTCCTCCATAGGACCTGTCAATCATTCCAGACTAGACTGTCAATCAAGTAGTCCCGCCCCCTGGCTTCGCAAAACTTTAATGCTCTATAAAAAAATCAATATTGATTTATTTTAAGATCGGACACCTGATCTCTCATTTTGACCATGAAAACTCACGAAAAAAAATGTCGTCGACCTAGAAGCAAGATCCAGACGATCAAAACCTTCCAGAAGGCACAGAGGGCAAGGCACGTCAGCTCTATTTTCACAGACGCAAAAATGAACCATATCAAAAAAAGAACACGTGTAGCGGGCAGCGGGAATTGATGGGACTCAGAAACACCCTCGCAATTTAATCACTTGTTCCTTGTATCATTTCCGATACGTCTGCAGTAGTGGATTTGTAGTATGATCGCAGTGATGTGATCGTCAGCAGACCGCTGCTGTAACATTCACTTGTCATGGTTACCGTGCCGCTATCTCAATGGGAAATCCTTAACAAATCCATGGATCCAGACTATAAGCTACATCACTGCCAAAATCTAATCACTTGGTCTTTGTGCTATTTGTGACCTTCCCTGAAAATTTTATCCACTTTCATCCAGATTCCTTAGGAATGATTCACATATGCCGATCGTCACATTACTCCACCGTGTTCTTTGGCGGAATAATTAATGGAACTTACCTTCATTCTTTCAGTGCTGCAACAGATCTGGATGCAACAGTTTCCATCACGGTGATTTGCCTGGTCTGGGGTCTGCTTCTTTCAGCCATTCTCCTAATATGTTTCGTGGTAGAAAAGTGTTTATCAATCGATGATTTTTTTTTTTTGGTATTCCACCACAATATTGCATGAGTGTAAAACAGTTTACCTCCGCTTTCGTGAAGAACATCAGGGAATTAATTGTTTTGCATGGTTTTTAGCAGTAACTTTTGTTGGTAAATATAAGACAGAATGGGACGCATCTTCAAACCAAAACCAAGGAAGTGAATTCGGTGACGTACGTGCATTACGTTTGCGCCGGGGACTGCTATGATTGGTGGAACTCATGGGAGGCTGGACAAAATTGCGGAAAAGTTGCGGTGATTGGACAAAATTGCAAGCTCACGCAGAATTCGTGGAGATTGGTTGAATTTGCGGGACTGATAAGACTATGAGATCAATCACAGCTCGCAGTCAAGTTCATTGACAGAATTTTCGTTTTGACACGGCATTGTTGATTTTCCTTTGGTGCAGCGAATTTTTGTGAATTCAGTGCCTAATTAATGTGGTGATTCCTATTGCATGAGGACAGACATAGTTGAGAAACCTGTCAGTTTGTTGCACTGAACAGAGACAAAGAAAGACAGTCGTCACCTGCTCTCACAGCTACTTTCATGTTTTGAGTTTGTGTGATATTTTCTCTGTGGCCGAGCGGTCAAAGCTGCGCAGTTGTTAATCGCAGGTCACCAGTCACAAATATCCCATCTTCCATTGACTGTATCACATTGAAAACGGAGGAAGTGTGATTTCAGTATACATTTTGTAAAAGGTTTGAGTTACTTTTAGAGGATCACGGCCATACCACAGCCTGGTTTGAGGAGTCTTTTCATAACATACACATTCATTCATGGAATTTCATCTGTAAGAGCCACTGTCAGGAAATTTTCTTCTGTCATATGAAAACAGGAGTCCTTTTTATCATTTAGAGAAACTTTGTATTAATTTTAAAAGCTTTTTTTTGAATGACTTGCTTCTCTACAAAGTAAACCAACAAGTCTCCTGTGCAATGTTGCAAATTAAAATGCTGGTTTATTTCAAATTCACAGCTTTTTGTCAACAGCTGCTTAAAGAGAGGAACATATAAGAATACGAATTCTTGTTAAGAAAAAAGAAAAAAATTAAGGTTTTGCAGGAGGCAAAAAACATTTTGTGCATGAATATACAGTTTGTCCCTTAAAGTGACTGTTGCCCTGATCAGAATGAGATTTTTAAATCATGATGAATGCTTTATGAAGATACCGTATAAAACTTCTCATGTAATAATACTGTTCACTGTGAGTTTGTTGCAGGAGCGATACATAAGAGCAAAGTGATGAGCTGAGCTTCAGTGAAGAACATCTGTGGTAGCTAAAGAGATACAGCTCAGACATTCAGAATTTTTCACTTTTGACATCTGGGCTGAAGGGCTTTGCAGAGTCGGCCATGAAAGCCTCAATCTCCTCCACTGTGCGAGGGACGCAGGTCAGCAGCTCGATACCATCCGCTGTCACTGCGATGTCATCTTCAATGCGAACCTGTACACAGTAGTGACACAGTGGTCAGTGAGACACAGTGGAATCAAAAGCAGGAGACACTGAAAAGCAAACTTGGTCAACAGAAAAATGTGAACAGACAGAAGAATAGAAATGCTGGAAGTGAGCTGGATCAGTCAGTGAAAAATCTGTATGGCAGGGTTTTTGAAAATTCTCCTTAAAGAGCATTTCCTAAAGTGTGAATATACAGACTTTATAGAAAAAAAATCTAATTTTAGTAGTTTCATATTGTCTGACTATTGTTCTTATGATTTATGGTGGTAACTTTGTGTTATGAAATCACACACTGTAAGTCCAACAGAGAAAGATACACAAGCACTTATACTGTGACATTGCTTTTAGACAAATCCTACCTCATAAAAAAATTAGACCTTGCACATATGACTAAAAATGACTAAAAATGTATATAAAATGTGTCTTTGGTCTTGCAAAGGTCCTGTACAAGGGTCATTGTACAGGACAATCAGCAAATAAGAGGGTGATTGAAGATTTTTTTTATTACTATTTATTATTATTATTATTATTATTATTATTATTATTATTATTATTATTATTATTATTATTATTATTATTATTATTATTATTATTATTATTATTATGGCTCTGGCAGAATATTCATGATTTTTACAAGAACTAGTCAAAGCATGCCACACACGATTTTACTTTAGGATTTCTAAAAATAATTGGCTTCCCACTAACTTCCACAGAACTGTCCTATCTATCTATGGCGCCAGCAGTGGGTGTTTTGTAAATCTTACTGGATTGGAACAGCTGTCAAATTCAACGTTTCAACTTCATAGTTAGAATGGCAAATAAACTTGAGGTTTGTCAACTTGTTTTTCAGACACTCTGAGGGAGATTGTGACGTCTGAAGAGCTGAATGTCAGTCTGAAGGGAGAGGAATCTGGTGCTTAGATAAAACAAACTAGAAGTGTAGCCTACTTTAGCCTAATTTGATCTGCAAAATTTCTGCAAGTTTTTTAAAGATATTTACAAATTCTTAAGCTGTTTTAAATGCACTTTCCACCGCTCTAGCGTATCTAGAACAATGGCCAATTATTTTTTGGGAAAATGGATGGATGGATGGATATTTTATTTGTCCCTTAATTCAAACACTGTGTTGGTGTCATAGCAGTAGTTGTGAGGAAAACACCACTTTAGCTGCTGCTGGAGCAGGGAGCTGTTATATGTTGCCTTTTCAGTTTATGACAACATCATCTCAAACCTTTTTGCTTTGTCTTTTTCTCCTGTCCTTTTGTGTATTGATTATTCTTTTCTGCCAGCTGAAATCTAGTTGCAAAGAAATTTCATGTAACCATGAATTGATCATTCACATAACTAATGATTTTAATATCGTTTTCTGCTCATTTCATGCAACTATTAGTTTTAGATTAGTGGTATTGTTGTCTTTGTCATATTTTTGCTGCAAAGCTAACAAACTCCTGCCTCCAAGTGACTGGACATTCCTTTTCTAATTGGCTTAAAGCAAATTTAAGAAAATAGATTACTATTGCAACAACACATCATCAGTAGGGTAAAACTAACCTGTCTCACGACGGTCTAAATCACAACAACACCCCCACAGACTCTGATCACATGATGGTGGTTCAGTTACAAAATAATAACATCAAAAGTCATTTTCAAGACACTTGAGGAGAAAAGTGAGCTGCTTGTGCCCCCAGCATTGCAGTGGTGTCTGGCTTTGCAACTAAATCCATTACGTTTAAGTCTAGAGAAGCTCATCAAAATGTAGCTCTTCAAATATTAGAAGTTAAGCACCTTGAGGTAAACAGTTGATTCTACTGAAACATCAGAACAAGAGAGTGCAAATGGTGGAAAACAACGTGGAAATAGTGATTGAAATATGCTAATTCTGTTACTTTCCATTCACTCGTTTTTATACTGGTGTTATTTGAATGATTATGCAAAATGATCAACGTCAGCACAAATAACTGCAATTGAATGAATATGCAGTAATTGTGATGGCTCGATTCATTTTCATCACCCTCCTGTGGATCCAGTCCAACCAACACAACCAAACCAAATGAATAAAACCATGCATTCTGACCCCTCCAAAGCCGCGGAAGCGAGCCAGCACTTGGTTGTTGATGAAGCAGCTCTGAGTAGAGTTGGCCAGGGCCTGGTCCAGCAGGTGGTTGATAAAGTAAATGCCAGGCTCCACGGTGAGGACCATCCGCTCCTGCACCAGGCGGCCCATCCGAAGACTCCTCAGTCCAGGCTCGTTAATACGGTCCACCCCCTCAATGACACAAGAGAACAGTATTTTTCAATATCTTTGATGAAATGTGCTTTCAAAGTAAATGTGCAGGCCTCGTTAAATGAAGGCCACTGTACCACAAACGGCTTCACACAACAAAAGACTCTCTTTTTTTGTAAAGTGAAAAAAAAAAGATAAAGCAGGCTAAAGCGAAAAGACAAATAACTAAAATCTATTAAAAGCCAGACTAAAAGGGAGGTATGAGTTTGTTTTTAAAAATATTAACCTTCCCATCCTCCCTCAGGTCTTCAGGAAGGCTGCTGCAGTAATGTGGACCGTAATAACAAAAGGATGCCCCGCTGTGGGTTTTTGTTTAGACTTTGGATAAAATGAAAAGGCCACAGAAGACCTGAGGGTTCTACACGATTCTTAAAATGAAGGCAAATCTGATAAACAGGAAGGGCCAAGATCATTAGGAGTTTTATAAACCAATAAAAGGATCTGAAAATCCATTATAAAGCAGACAGATAGCCAGTGCAGAGACCATAAAAACTGTGTAATGTATGCTATCCTTCTGTTCTTAGTCAGCACATATGTAGCTGAGGTTTGAAGCAACTAAAATACATACAGGATGTTGTTTAAATGTTATATGTTATCAATACAATACTGACATCGCAGACTCTATTTTGCAGCTTACAATAAATATTTTCTCTTGCTCAGATGGTCAAAATGTTTCCACAAAGATAATTCAGATACTGATTAAAAATGAATACATCAGCTGATCTCTTGTATGTCCTACCGTCACACTCACTAAAGGAAGTCAACAGCATTGTTTGTCATGTATCCACAAACGGACTACTTCAGTGTGTTTCCATTTCTGTCACCTTCTACTGGTAAAAACTCAGCTGTTCTTCTGGAAATACTTTGGGTTGACCGACGTCTGTACTTTCTTGTCAAAAATACATTTCTGTGGGTTTTCAGACTGCTTATGCTCAGACATTATTTCACCTTCCTCTCTTTCCTGCCCTCTTCCTGAACTAGTTCCTGCAGCTTGGCCTTTTTGTTCCCCTCTCACTTCTGCACCACAGTCGCTCTATATTATTGATGACGCATCAATATTCCAGTAACAGGGATGTGTTTTCATCTTCGCTCTACTGACTGTTACAGCCCTAACTACTGGCTACTGACTGTGATGTGGGCAATCAAACTGGAGTGTTCTGCTCTCACCTCAGGGTAGCCTCCCACATCGTGCACGTCAATGCCCAGCAGGTGTCCAAGGCCGTGGGGCATGAAGACGGAGCCCAGGTGGACCTTCAGCATGTCCTCCACGCTGCCGTGTAGGATGCCGATCTTCACGAGCTCCTCCAGGTGAACCCTGTCAGCCAGGCGGTGCATGTCAGTCCACTTCACACCTTCAACACAAACATGTTTGTTAGTGAAGGACAAAAGGTTTTTCTTTACCTTAACCTTAAGTTTAAGAATGCATGCTGATATTTTAACACCAAAAGCTTCTCAGAATGTATGTATTATTCAAAAGCCAGGTTGAAATTATACTTAGAAGTGTGATTTACAAGCTGGAGTCTATCCCAGCTGACTTAGGGTGAAAGCAGGGGACACCAGTCTATCACAGGGCTACACATAGAGACAAACAATCACACTCGCATTCACACCTATGGACAATTTAGAATTACCAATTAACCTGAGCATGTTTTTGGACTATGGGAGGAAACCAGAGTACCCGGAGAAAACCCACATGTGCACAGTTCAAGACTTCAGTGTAATTAATAGTAATCAACTATATTTAACTGCAGTGAAAACCTTGGGAGTTTAAACTATTTAAGGACTTCACAAAGACAACAAAAGCAGATTTCTATAAATGCAGCGCGACAGCAAGCACTTAATGGGCTGTAGTGTTTCTAAAAGGACAGAAGATTACATTTTATTAACTTTCCTCACTTTACATTTTGTAGAAAAGCAAATTGCCCGTAGTTAAACTGGAAAGATAATAACCTGGTTTGATGGCAGCCATGACAGTGCGGGAGGATTTGAGCACGGCCTCGTAGATGGCCCTCTGGTCTGCAGTGAACTTGCCGTTGGCTGGGAAGGAGCAGGTGATATCTGAGGAGTAGCAGTAATACTCTCCACCCATGTCAAACAGACTGCAGGGGACGACACATCACAACGCATTAGGTCCAACTTATTTCCTAAGTGCTTTTGGTTTGTTTGCTGTCCAAGTGTTTTTAAGTTTCCAGTGCGACAAACATTCGCAGAGATTCAAACTCACACTGTAGAAAAAAAAACAAAAAACAATAAACAATGTCACTTGATGCTTTTGCAGCAGAGACTGTTGAGGTTGGACTTTCTGGAAGCGATGCAATAGCTCCTTGTTGAGGAGAATCTGTGAGAAATGGGCCGGAACCAGGAGGTGCTGAGGGTTAAAAACCACTGTAAGCCACTCACCACATGTCTCCATCTACAACCGTCTTGTCGTTGGGAGCTCCAGCATGGCCATAGTGGAGGACAGAGGAATTATTACCCCTGGTGGGAATAAACAAGGCACATATTCAAAATACAGACATATGAGTTAAACTGCAAGGAGGAAACTGTACCAAATGTGACTACTTTAAGGCATCAAAGGGATTCTAGTTTCATGTTTCATTTGAACAGGAAAATAACTTCTATCCACTGACCACAAATCCTTAGGAGCTACTCAATACACATGACCTTTAATACAAAAGGCCAGAGCAGAATTAGCAAGTGTCTCACAATTCTTCAGCCCTTATTGATGATGTTAGCTGGCAGTAACCCTTCTAAAGGGAAAATGTTAATGTACTGTTTTAGTGAAAATGTTTTCTTTTGGCTAACTAGACACCCAAGATACAGTAGTGCACTGAGGACCAGTTCCTCTGCCTTGTAAAAGGTGCACTTTGTGTTTAAAATGTGAAAGTACTGCAGGGCCATAAAGGCTTGAACTATGTTCATATTTAATGTTTCTAGTATTTCTGCTTTTTCAGCAGTGCTCAGCTTAACAGAGGAAGACAGCATTTGATGCTCTGACATCAAAGCTATGTTCATTAATGCCAGCATCCTTACATGCAGGTTCTACATCAATTAGGTTGAGTCAGAAATGAAACATGCAAAGAATTAACTGATAAAGCCTTACGTTCCACAGATGCAGGTGTACGAGGTGTGGCGCATCCCTCCTTTGGTGTAGCAGTAGTGCTGGAACAGACTACACAGAGACAAAAAGCACTCTTTCAGTAAAAGAAGCCCAGTACCAAAAAGGAAACTAAGAAATTTCGGCACAGCAGAGATCAGAGAAAACACTGATTAGCTGAAGGACTTTCGCTGCCCTCTTCCTGACTCCGCGCTTTTTACAAATTCATTCAGCACTCATTCTTTAATCATCACACGGTCAAGCACTTCAAACACTTTCATAGATCTCAACAGCATTGCAAAGCTGTGCAGGACGACGGGCCCACGTTCTGTGCTTCTTCTCACACAGCGAAGGCAAATGAGCACGACGGGAAGCAGCTCTGACATGTTATTAATAATAAAAAAAAAAAAAAACAACATGACCAGAAATCTTACTAAAATACAAACATGAGAAAAATAAGCTGAAATTTATTTTTGTGTTCTGCACAAACAGTCTCATAAAAGCTACAAGCAACCAATTAAGGGTCAGTTGTGTTTCTCTGCTTAAGTTTCTGGTGATTCAGAAAATGCCACTGTTGCTTAAACCTAGCCAAAACTCAGTTCTAAATCCAGATATTAATAACTTATCTGGATGGCATTTGAATCCATATTTTATAGGGTTTTTACTTTGTTCACCTGACAGTCCATCAGTGTTCCTACAGACCCATATTGTAACATAACCACAACGTTCAAGAGAGCCTATTCCACTGCACCTGTAGTAATAATAATAGGGTTACTAGAGCAGTATGAGTGTGTACTAAGGTGTGACACTACTTTTTGGTAATAGAAACTGCTGCTCATTTCTCAAGTCAGATTTAAAGATTTAACTAATCCAGTAATTACATTTTATCAAATACTGACATTGTGATTGCAGCAACTGCATCAGCATAATGTCCATAATGTTTTTTTCCAATGTTTTTTTCATTGTTTTGTGACACCAAACTTTTCATAGTTTAGTGGAACTGATTCTATGCAGCTTAAATCTGCAGCAGGAAGTTCAAAATCTAAAAAAAAAAAAAAAAAAACTACAACTAACAGCAGATGTTGGATTTAAAGGTCATGGAGGGTTTTACAGAGTTATTTTCATGCTTTTTGACAAAACTTGACACATATTCACTTCTGACTGGTAGTGAAAGTGTGCATGGAAAAGAGCAGATAGACATCGTGTTTCCAAGTCATGGACCTAAATATTTCCACTACTACTATCTATCACTTACCTCTCCATTTCATATTCTTTTTGTCCAGGTTTCACATTCTTCATGACCTACAGAAAAACAAATGTGAATATATGCATGTACAAAGCACCAAACTCTCTTGTCTTCGTAGCTTCAGTAATGATTTGCTCTTTACTCATAACTTCTATGCAAAATAGGCATTTTAGTTTTCCTTCAGTTACTGTATTAATTCATATTTACTATGTCATCTTCATTTATTAACACTAGGAGTGGTGGGGCATTCCCTCAAGCATAATCTGGAGAATTTATACAAAATAAGCATAAAGAGTTCAATTGTCAATAAAAGTTGTTTATTTGGGAGACATTTTTTTTTGTTTTACAGCACACCTATAGCTTGTAACTGAAAAATCTACCCAAATGGATGTCGATGGTCTCTAAAAACTAATGATTGCACTCATGACAATCAGGGAACAACAAGTGGAAAACAATACTAAACACTCACAGCAAGTGATTTCAGAGCACAGATAACATTGTGAGGTTAACTGCTCCTCAGGCCCCGAAGAGGTTATTCATTGCAATAAAGTGAAATCCTGTGCAGAAGTAAAATATCGCTTTAATGTTACAGCTTATTGGTCAAAGGCTATCTGGGGTAACTGCTGTCCTCCGAGCTACTGCAAGAAGTTAAAATCAATAGCATTTAAACTATAGCCCTAGAGCATCCTGAAACCTCTGGGTGAGTTTTAAACTCTAATAAGCTTTCTGATACTTTGGGTGTTTAATTTCATGCTCTGAACCTTCTTTCTGCTCCTTTCTTTCATCACTTTATAAATGCAGCAGTTTGATGGTCTGTGTAACAGAGAAGGATCTCACCATTTTGTGGGCTTCACTGGAAACCCTGTTGGTGTAGCGCAGGACCTCCAGCTCCATATCAGTCTTAATGAGGCGGCTGCAAACACAGACAGCAACGAGAAGCGAGTAACCCGCTCTGTCTCTTTGATTGGTGGTATCGATGCACAGTAAAATGGATGAGCAGCCAAACAGCATACAAAATTCAACTCTCACGTTAAGCTAAAGGAATGCAATATCTGTGTTGCAGCAGCTGAAACAGACATTTTCGATCTTCATCAGTCTAACAGACACGGCTAACAGAGAAACTGATGTAGAAACCAAATGTTGAGCAGCTTGTCATCAATCACTCTCAGAACTGTTGTTTAGTTTCTTGAAACTTTCTTATCTACTGTCACAGAGCTGCTGAAAATGTTTCAACAAGCAATAAAATGCACCAGTCTTTGATTTAAGGCTAAGTTTTTTGCTTGCTGATTCACATCTTTTTCATTTATTTGTGTGCACCTGAGATGGCTGGATATGGGAAAGAATTAAGGATTTCTACAATAATAGAACCAAACAAATAACACAAGGCAGTGGTAACCAATAGTAACACTAATGAAAGTTAAAAGAGAGCCAGGCAAGCTGCGGTGAGAAGAGAGGGGCAGAGGGTTCAATCAAGCCTCCCTCCCCAGGAGGTGTGCCTGAAAAGCATTCCTTCTTATTCCAGAAAATGTCAATTCATCTGGAGGGTGCAAACTCTAATGCCAAGGACATCGAGGCAGGCACGAAGTCTATTACATCTGTGCAGACTGACTTCTGACTTTGAGAAGGAGGGAAAAAAACAACCCAAAGAAACGTCCCCGTTTCTGATTACAGACCAGAAATTACCTGACTGGGCTTCTATGATTGCCAAGCGTTTGTAATAATATGAAGATACATTTAGGCAATTACGGCCTTTGTTCTCATCTCAAGTGGACTTTCTCGCTCACAGTATAACACATATTTTAATTACTTACCATTCCACAATGACTGGGTGTAAAAGAGTGTTGTTCACTTGGAAGCTGTAAAAGAAAAGTAACATGAAAGAGCAACATTATACACTCACCAGCCAATTTATTAGGTACACCTGTCAAATCTAATGCAGTCCAGTGCAACAGCTTTGTTGTAAATTCTGCTTTTATTAAACTCCAACACTTTTAGTTTTTGTTGAGGTTGCGAAAAAGTTGATGATTCTTGTCAGTCTTGTGAGATCATTGTAGGAGGTGGTGGTGTACTGTTCTGAATTATAATTGAAAGTGTTGAGTATTTGAAAGTATTTTGCCCACCACATGTATAGCGCCTCCACAACACACTTTAACCTCAGTAATAAACAAAAAGAAGAATCATGACCTTTTTGAAAACAAAATCTATAAATGCAGAATCTTCATAGAAGCAGAACTTAAGGCAGAGTTGTTGTATTGGATTGCATTAGATAACACAGGAATACCTAATAAAGTGTCCGGTGATAGTACATATAAATACAATTTGATGCAAATAGCAAAAGCATGAGACTTCTTTTCTACAGCGCTTAGGGTCGCATTAATCAGATAAAAATGGTAACTATATGCAGATGAGGAAAGAACAGGGACCAGTGTTAAGGACAACAGTAACATTGCTTTTAATGGACAACTAACAAGCAAACAACGAGCTTGCTTGCTTAAATAAATTATATTCAGAATTAGGGTAATCAGCAACAATCATTACTCATACGAGTCTGTTGCATCTCTGGTTATAAATGGAAAAAAAAAACAACCTCTACAAACAAAATATAATTATGTTAATGCAAATCGATGCCAATTAAGCATACCGACTAATTCCTTCAAAGGAGGCTTCACGGCAGATGCTCCCACTATCTGTATTCTGTCCTCGCTGCGGGGAGAAAAACAACATAAAAACAAGCGATTACATCACCAACAAGTGCATTCAAACGTTAATACGGTGTATTAAATTGATCACTGGCATTGGGAATTAGTAGATGGAGTCTACATTTACGCTCATGTTGCTTTGTTCGAAGCTGATCTAAGCGAAATTTTGATTTTTAAAAGCTGGTTTATTCAATAACAAAGTTAAAAGCTTTAGTGTTTTTATTTTGACGTTATGGGTGAATTGTCGGTGCAGTAGGGTGATCAGGGTGAAGCTGCTAATGTCAAATACCCCCACCCCCCCACCATCACTTTAAGAACTGGTGCTACGATGGTCACTAGGTATTCAGTAAGACTGTATATCACTAAGTGTACCCAGACAGGAATGAGCGATGCGTACCAATGTAAGGAGAACCGCTGGTCTCAGGTTGGACAGGACATCAGCAATCTGCCGGAATGCAGACAGGGAATAATTAGAAGACTCAGACTCACAGCAGAGAAGCCGAACAAACAAGCAACAGTTTCCTTCTACTTTCAGTCTGTGGAATAAAGGTCATTCTCGCAGGCGCCACTGTACCTCCGTGGCCTCTCCACTATTCAGCAGCACACTGAATGACAAAACTCAAGAGACTTTATTAGTCTTCTGCCACAACCTAAATGTCACATAACAGATCCCTGACTCAAGGCTCACAGACACCATGATGACATTTCAGCACTGTTGCTATTATTAATACATCAGAATTTCCTACAACATTCACTGCATTGTTACTGAAAAATAAATAAAATGGGTCTCTGTTTAATGACCAAACTGTCAACTGAAGCTTGATTTTTAGAAACTGGAATAAGTGTCATGACTGCCACTGAGAGGCCATCACGATCAGTTAAATATTAATCCAATAAGTCAGTGATGAACTGGAACACTAACCTCAAAACATTTAGAAAAGAGTAAGCCTCAGTCATTTAATCAGTAATAAAAACGGCATCCTTTCATTTTTGAAATTTTTAAATGTGTCTTTTGCCTGAATATGATTGTTCATGCTGGCAGAAGTTGTAAACCACAGGAGCAAAGTAACACCAGATGGAAGAACTTTGAAGTCTGCATGATAATGAGGGAAAAAAACAATGCGATCTTGTGTTTTTTCTTAATTTAAGAGCATATTTGCAGCCATGCAAGACGAGAAAGCAAATGTGACTTGTTGTGCATAATTTGACTTTAATCCATTCTTATTATTTATCTAACACTGTCACAGATCCAAAAATATGGAAATCAGCACAACTCTGCCAACAACAAACCATGAAGGTAAACACCAGCGAAGTACTTTAAAAGTATGAAATTCAACAATTTACAGGTGAAGTGTTTGCATGTTAAGCAGGGTAGTTCTGAGAAAAGTGTGTGCAGCAACACCTCCCAAGTCTGAGTGTCTGAAAAGTAGAAAACTGCTTAAAATATTCATGACCTGTTTTTGGTAAGAGAGAAATATTGTTCTCTTTTAGATCCTTCTGTAGGCAGCAGTGCCACCTGAATACTGAACACCAGCTACGGATTCCTTTGTCTTACTAGATGTCAGTGTTTGTTATTCCCAGGCAGTCACATCACTTCATTTTTCTAATTTTATCCCTAAGTAATGAGCTGCTATAGCTTCATGGAAGAACTGGCTGATAATTAGCATCTAAACCTGTGACTAATTATGAAATGTAACACCTCGGGCAGGTGTGAAGATGTAAAAATACCTGAAATAACATCAGCAGCCAGATGAGTCATGAAAGGAACAAAGTGTTAATGTGGAAATGAAAGTAGGTTTATATGCGATCATTTCAGTTACAAACTTCGTAATGATTTGCTGGCTGGTGAAAGCTCCTATATTGTCGTCTGAATATGTTACTTTGATTTGTCGATGTGCACACCTTGAAAATAGCTCTGGAGCTGTCAACCCACCAAAACAGCTGCTCGGGCAGCGAACTGTCAACAGTGACATACCTAACTCTTTTCCCAGACTCTCAAAACAGGCAATTACCAACAGCCTGAACATGAGTGTATTTCTCAGACTGGGCTGTTAAAATGGAGCTGCAGGAAACAAATTTAAAATAAAATTCAAAATAAAAGTCCCCCAAGATTTTGGGTGGTTCAGATGTGTCAGAGCTGTGCTTTGTGGTGAACCTTCCCACCAAATTATCAGTGGGATGCTTTGCCTGAGCTCCAGATTTTCTCGCATACCAGCCAACAATGTCCCAGACTGCTGTCAGAAATATGACATCCTCTCACATTATTATTTTAATTTTTTCATACATGTTCATTTCTATTTCAACCAATTTGAATAACATGTTTAGCTGACGCAACCACACCAACACACAACCGGGTATCACATATCAGTTTTTGCCAGAAGGTGCAAATAAAACAGTGACGACTTTAATGTTTTATGCAGTCTATGAGGCACTAATGTTCTTTGATGTAATGTCATGGCTCCGTGACTCAACATCAAGGTTTGATTACTGCACAGAGAAAAGGTCACCAGAGTGGTTCTGAAGACCAACAGAGATAGACAGACTCACGTCACAGGCGTACTGGACCTCATCAGCAGCATACTTCTCCTTGAAATGCTCTTTAGAAAAGATCCTGTAAACATAGAAAATCACATATCAATATGGTCATTAGGCTTTTTAATAAGATGATTTTCTCAAATATAACAGACGGGTTCTGTTGTGGTTTGGGAAAACATAAGCAGAAGTCAAGTACTCAGGACAAAGTTCACAAGGAAAAACAAAACTAACCCAGAGCCCAACACATTAAAGTTTGACATGTGACATCTGATTGATGAGGTTTATAGAAAACGGAAGTTTGATTCCAGAACAGTATGTTCAGTGAGTTCACTAATAATTATATCACTAAGGAGTGGCACACTGCATGCACCTTTTCCTTTAATCCACAGTTTCATCTCACAATTAAACCCAGTGCAGCAATCAGCTATCAAAGATTGTATCCAAGTATGTAAATTGGGATTGTTCATTTTCAATTTCACGTCACTTTTAAATTGAATTTTGCAAGAGGATAAATAAAGTCCAAAACAAGCAATAAACAGAGGTAACAAATTCAATTTATTTGAACAATTTACCCCATGTAGTGTGTGAACTGACAATAATAAAGTAGGCTTTTGTATCACTGTAGTCAAACATGTCACCGGGGTGGTTCCAGTGATGACTAAAACAAAAAGTCTGAACTGGTTCTGGGCTACGTTTATAGTAAATTAGATGAAAAATAGGATCTTAAGGCGGAGAACTTAATTGTCAGCCCCCTCTGGAAGAAACAGCTCACTGTTGGATGTGTGCACAGCTCTTTGAGGATTAGTCTGACTCACTCTCCCATCCAAGTAGCATAGCTTTCAGGCAGTTTAGGAACAAAAAGAATGGATTTTCCAGAGTCCACATCAATGGCTCCGTAGCAGTCAGGCTCAGTCACGCCAAAAGCCCAGTGGAAGAAAGACTCCTGCACAAGTGAGGGGATCAGTCACAGTATTAGAGAACCAGTGGTGGTCAAATCATTACATGACCTTGATTGCTCTTTGATTGGGCCACATAGGTCAAGAAATGTGAATGTTAAAATTCATTAGCAAAACACAACGTTCAATGTGCCTGCTAAATTTGGTTCAAAACAGATTATAGATTAGCTCATGTCGTAGTGACAGAAAAATTAAGATCATAGACATGAGTGGTTCCTGTACAGTGTGGCAGGAGGATGTACACGTGTGGTAGAGTGAAGAGATCATGCATGCTAGAGAAGCTCAGAACTCAACCTTGACCGACTGAGCTCTTTGTGCACTTTGACTAAATGTCTTGTGGCTTGGGGATCATGGATAGATAAATAAATGCAAAACCACAGATTACCCACCTGCCTGAAGAGGAGGTCGGTGTCGGTGCAGTACCTCTGCTTCTGCTCTCCCCCCTGCAGCACCACCACTGACTTTGACACCACTCCGTCTTTGGCTTTCAGCCCTTGGCACAGTCGGCGACGGTTCTCAGCAAAAAGGGCAGCAGACACCCTCAGGGTGTCATTACCCAGCCAGTAGACAGGTCTAAAAGGACAAGGGGAGAGAATATCTCAGGGTGGAGTGCTGGTTGGAGAGACTGACACTGAATTGGAGGGCTTTGGATCCAGATTAGACTTGGCCTGTCATAAAGAGCACAAGCCTGCAACCAAAACTGTCAAACTGAGGCTGCAAACACAGCATTGCAAATGAGCCAAATTACTATTATACCTACTATTCTTATTACTTTAACAGTTTTTTTTTACTATTATTAATATTTTATTATTACAATTGTTTTGCTAAACATAGGTGTTGCCCGATGCTAATAACTCTGTATTAGTAGTTTGACAATTTAACCGTATTGTCTTTTTCTCTATGTGAAAAGGAAAGAAAATTCTGTGAAATCCAGCCAGACCATTTCTCCGCTCAGAAGGGAGAGAAGACTTGTTACGTTTTTACTTCTGTCCAGAGGTAATCCGCAGGATTTGGTCAGTAGATTTCAGCCCTAAGAGGTGGATGAACCACAGCTCCAGACTTTCCTCAGAAACAGTTCAGACATGAGATTTAGACCGACATACAACCTTGTAACTGATAGGTCCTCGACATAAATCTTGGTCTCTGACCGTGGCTTTCTGATAAGATAAAAATCACTGCATATCTGATTCAACCTCGACTGTACCAAAGGTTAATCCATAACCCCGCTGAATTTTATGGCTCGAGGATTGTGTATCAGTCACTGTTGGCAGATTTAAGTGCGTATCTGTGAGGACAGATCCACCTCATGGCTGAGGTGGCAAATGATGCTGTTATCATTTGTTGAATGAGATAGATAGAAAAATGCAGTGCAAACACTCTGCTCAGTAGCAGCTCAGGACAGAAGTTTAACTGAGGTCACAAAGTTGCTGATTAAACTTTGTGTGCAGAGTTTCAGGGTTACATAATAGTGCAAGATATACCTGCTGTTCTCTCCAATCTGTCTGTCTACCTCGAGCAGTGATCAAGTCATGGATGCTGACGGCTGATATTTTTATGATTACCACAGCAGATTCTCTCTGTTTAATCTGACGATCACAGAAGTGAGTCTGGGCTGTGTTGTCATCACAAGAATATTTCAAATATTTTACTCAAATCAACATAATTACCGCATGATAACTGCATCTCATGTTGACCAGGAGCACAAAAGCACAAAACGCATAATTACACAGTTTACCCATGCTGCTGCAGTTCACAGATAGTACTGTGAAAACATTTCAGGCACTAAAGTGAGGATACTTTAAAATATAATGCCATGAAAAGTTTTATTAATCCTTTTTTTGCATTCCTCTAAGTAGAAAAACACAAAATCAAAACAGAAATTGTTCTTTTTGATACACTTGTGCAGTCTAAAGCATCCTTCTCCACAGTTCATCTGTGGACTTCCTCATAAGTCCTAAGTTTCATCATGTGATTAAGAGATCAGACTGTTCCTTCACACCCTGTTATTGTAATTACATCCTCAAATGTATCATTAATGTAACTTCTTAACTGGACACTGCACCTTTTCACCACACAAAACACCTGCATGTCTGCAAAACAACAGCTGGGCTTAGATGAGTTACAGTGACATGACAGTACACTACATTGCTGTGAGAACATAAATACATACAGACATAAAGTGTGTGTACTGCTATTATAATCAAAAGTGGGATCTCCAGATAAGTCTAAGGTGTCAAATATTATTTTAAAATTAATGTTATTTATTCTTTGCTCTCTTCTTTTAAATCTGGTGAAATGGCCAAAACTTTCACTTCTCCAGGTTTCTAAAATTCTTTTAAATAAAAAACAGCCCTTCTGTGTGGAGGGGTCACAAGCACTGCATTTACCAAAGCAGTTACTGTTGTTATTGATTCTTTTACGAGAGATCAGCTGATATCAGTTTTTAACAAAATGAAGGTGAGCTAAATTAGCTAGCAATAACCTTCTCAGTTGTTTGTGTGCCATATCCCGTTTTACTTTTAAAAAGTTAAGATTCCAATCTCTTTCCATATGACCTGAAGTAAACTTTTGTTGTTTATTGATTTGTATGGAGGCACTTTAAGTCATCGCTGCATTAATCAGTCAGATTGATCATTCAAGTGACGGATCTCCATATCATCAGCTCAGCTAAACGACACACATTCGGACAGTTAAAACTCCAAAACTCTGTTCTTCATCTGAGCCGAAACAAATACATTTATGTCAGTTTAAAGTTGTCATAAAACACTAAAATCAACTCACTGCGGTGCTGCAGCCATGATGACACCAAGAAGGATCTTCTCTGTCACGTGTTCACCGGAATCACGTGAGTTTTCTCGGTTCGACATCAGCTGACATGGTCTCGTGCTGCATTCAAGTCTATAGGAAATAACAGTCTCAACAGTGAAGCGGCATTCAGAGGCTCCTCTGAGGTTTTTTGTGTGTGGGTGTGTGTGCGTGTGCGCGTGTCCGTGTGTGTGCGTGTGTCCGTGTGGGTGCGTGTCCGTGTGTGTGTGTGTGTGTGTGTGTGTGTGTGTGTGTGTGTGTGTTCAACTGTCGCTTACAAAGCGCCGCGGTCAGCAAAAGCAAATACCATGGCATAAATTAAAAGCACGAATAACGAGAAGAAGCGACAACAATGCAGGAAAACGAGCCACTTTGAAAATCCTGGTGGAAATTCTTAACCCTTAAAATGTCACATCATTAAAACTGCCAATAGGTTGCCTCGTTAAAATGCAACACAGTGCAATAAGGGAACAGCAGGTAAACAAAGTCCCTTTTGTCAAACAAAAATATTAAGAACAACAAAAAATGTCAGGTAACAAATGCAGATCCGTCTGCAACATGTCTCATAAGACTGTATGTCTGGTTTCTGACATTATAAATACATAATTACATTACATTGGCTGTTGTTGGCACTAGGTCTACAATGACTGACATGTAAAAATGGTTTCGTTGAGCTGGTTATTAAATAAATGTAGCATTTCAGTTTCTATTTCAATATATACTAGCTTTGACAATAATAACACATTTTCATTAAGATTCACTTGAGGACATCCTCTCCCACAACCCAGGGAAGATGCCCCTTTTTAAGATTTTACAATAGGTTTTAGAATAACAAAATTTCAGTGCATTACAATTTAATTACCCCCAAAATCTGTTCACATATGCTTGCTTCTTGTGTATATATTGTTTTAAGGGGCATATCTTGCCCTGGTTTACACTAAGAGACCTGAGTCACATTCATTCTATATTATCTACATACAGACATCATCCACCTCTCAGCTCCATTTGTTCAAGCTACATCTGCAGTTATATGTTAGACGCGTTTAATTAAAAAGAGGAATAGCACAATTAACACATCTGACCTTGTAGAGTTACAGTGGGATTCTGGTTTCTGCCTTTTTCCCATCATGTGCTGAGGAAGTGAGATTGTCAGCTGTCATGAATATAAATGAGGCTACACTAAGAGAATTAAAATCCGTAAATAATCTGTAATCTACTGGGAGCAGAAATGAGTTTCACATGCATACGTGGTAGGACACTGTCATTTAATTATTTAATCTATAATCTATCAGCTGCCCAGAGGTGAGGAAAACACAGAAGGCAGTTGACAATTCAGTAATGAAATAAATTCGAGACAATAGATTGTATTTGTTTCTTACTAGAATTCAATAAGTGTGAGAGAATAACTTTTGGCTTTTATAACTTCAACTGAACAGTTAGTGTATATTAACTTCCATTTCACTCCAACAGGACAAAGAAGTCCAAATACGACAAATTGCATCTTGTCCATGTTAAAATCTTAATTTTCTGAAAGCACAGTGAGATGTGAGACCTATAGAAGCACACACAAATTGTTTCCACAGTTCATCGTCCTTTTGATTTGACTCTGCATTAGTGCATTTACAGTAAAGACAGTAGGGGGAGATGCAACTCTCCTTTAACACAGTACAGGGGGATTTTGAGAAGGAATTAATTATTACGAGCGACTGCAGACACACAATGCAGGTAACGTCAAACAGTGTGTCATGAAAGACAGCATCTAGGCCTAGATGACAGATTGTCAAGAGGGCTAACACACCCACCATGAAACATGAGCAGCTTTTCACTGTGATAAAGGTAGATGTCTAATGATAGGTAACGTGGTAAAAAGATATTGTGACTCCTGTCTATTTTTTCTGAAAGAAAATTTTGAAAAGCTTCAGAAACACTCACAGTCCAGGTAGATGGAAATTATCCCTCTTTATTTCTACCTTTGTGGAGTTGGATGTAGGGTTTACTATGAACTGCTGGAACTTGTGGACCAGAGGAGAGCTGAATAGCCAATAAGAATATATATTTGCAAATGTCATTTGTTCATGTCCAAACTCCTTTAAAAGTGTGCACAGATTATTTGGACTCTGAAAATGAACACTGAACACTTAATTAGATTTTCAGATATTATTAATCAGAGTCACAACCTTTCCTCAACCTGTTATGCCAGTGTGGTCTCTAAACTAAATGAGGCCATTGCTCTCAATAAGTTGCGCCTAATTTAAACTAGAGGCCGTTTTCCTCTATGCTCATTATATTCATGTGCGTACATTTGGCACTTTGGAAAGGCCAATGTATAATCCAATTGCAGCTATGCTTGTTTTTCTCCTAAAATACATTAAACTTGCAGAAATGCCAGTTTAGTTCATACAGCAATCAGTGGCTTGCTTCACACTATTTCCTGTCACACCACAGGAATATATCCTCCTGTTACACTCTCATGATTTTGTTGTTCCCCCTAAAGTGGCCCCTGGCAGAGAGACAGTGTTTCTGCTGGTAGTACAAAGGAAGACTTGGGGACACCAGGCGTCAAGCCACCACTGTCACTGTAGACTGAGTGCCAATTCCCCTGCATCCTAAATTTTATCTCTAGTGCCAGCTGTAAGTTGTGCTGATACAGTTCAGCAGCTCGACTTTGAACTCCAAACCTCAGTCCTTCCGGGCTTTGGACATTTGCAATGGAAGGCGGGGCCTCTTCAAAGACACTAGGACATCTCGAGCAAAAAAATAAATAAATACATGAGTAGGTCAGCAAGGAAGTAGGCCGGCTCAGAATATAGGCTGCCATAAAATTTTCGCTAAAAGATGTAGTAAAAGACTGGTTTTGTGGGAACTAAAATCAAGTGTCCATCCTTTCTCAGTGACTAGAGCAAAGACCTAAATCCTTAACAGGCAAAACAGACACTGATGAGAGCAGCTTCTAAGGTGCAGTCATGTACATTCCTCCTTCCTTCCACATGAAACTACCTCCACCAATCATCTTTACAAATGAGTTATTCTTGCCCCATTAAATAAATCCCCAAGAGTTTTCTTTGCATTCAGCATCTAATCCATAGAGTAAAGGGCCAAGTTACTGTATAGTCCAATGGATGGATGCAACATATTGGCAAAGCTTCCATCTTGCCCAGAGAAAGAGAAGTACTGTAACACAATACTACAGGAACAGCAGTTCTTGCCTCTTGGTTGTGTGATTTTGATACTTTTGATCAATTAACTATGCAGACCTTTTTCAGCCACTTTTCAATTAAGACTCTAAACATTGGTCAGCATATCTTTAAGTTTCCCCCCAAAAGCTACCCAACCCTTCTCTTACAAAAATGTTTCAGTCAATTAGGTAGATAGTGGAGTGTGGCGACAAGCACTATTGACTAAGATTATTTACTCCAGATGACCAGAAGAGGGTTTAATTAATACACAAAAAGCTGCCCGCAGGCAGATGGATTCTTGCTGAGTGGCGTCTTGCTGTAATACCTTCTGGTGAGCGTATCTCTGACGTGTGTCCACAGCAGAAATAGGAACTTCTGCCACAAATCATCAAACCATAACAAAATGTACCTAGTTAAATATATTTCATTTTCTTTAAAAGCAGACCCTGACTTGACAGATATTATGCCAGCAGTAACACAATTTGTTCATAATAGGTGAAATATAACATTTTTGTCTGTCTTCAATTTTTTTTAGACTTTTCTTATGTCTTTACACCCATAACATATCCTTCACAGACAAGGGAAGTAAGTTTATGAGCTCAGTTTGGTGGCTTCCATACAGCCATCAGTTGTTGAACTGTATAAATTACAATGACAGCAATAGGAATTAGGATTTTGATAACTGAAAATGCACATGCAAAGATGTATTCAAGCTGAGATGGGATTACCAGTCACTGCACACTGCAAATCAGGGTTTTAAAGTAATGGCAAACAAAGTGGTGGTGGGGATGCTTCATAACAAAGCTTTGTGTCTTTCTTACTTCAGACTTAGACTCTGTCTTGTGTAACCAGTCTGCCTAAAGCAACTTTCATTTATTCATTCACAAATTTAGTCATACTCCCAATCTCTCAATTTAAGTTAGTGCATGACCATCAGCCAGTTGGAAATATAAACTGCAAGGCAGAAGACATATTTTTTCCAAGCTGCTGGATAACGGTATAAAGCTTTACATGTCTCAGAGAGCTCAGTTGTGAAGGCAAGCAAGAATGTGAATGAGGGGAGCACTGAAGAAGAAACACACAAAAGTCTACAGTAAACTTGAACTAGCTGGTGGGCAAAACCACTCCACTCTGCTGGGAAATTAACATAAAAACTGATTCAGTTAATTAAATTGAACTGTAACTTCATCAAGTGCTTGAGATTATTTCAGTCTATAGGAGGTAATTGTGAGCAGAAGAATTAGGTTATTTAAGAAACAGGATACTTAGCACACGATGATACAGTATGATGACAGTTGCAAAGATGTGAGAAAATGCTAATCACCTTAGAGTGCTATAGTATGTCCTATTTTCTGCTGCACCTCTAATATGTTAACTTTAATCATCGTACAAGAGGCCACATCAAACTCTTCTGCTTTTGACCACTCAAAATTAACATATGTCTTCAATGAGATGTGAATGAATGTCTGATGTTAATTTGCATTCTACATCTGGTCCTGTGAATTGTATAATTTCTCCACTAATTTAGGACAAAAGCCTTCCTTTTATTACATTTGCCTATTGAAGCTATTCTGATCTCCAGAACTGCCTTTTGATAAAGTGTGGGAAGATATGAATGTGGGTTTCGTACACAAGGCCCAGCCAGTTGTAGGTTAACTCTAATTATTAAGATTAATTATTGTGATAAGCCTGACCATACAGCACTAACAGTTTAATTATCCCATAATTGTGGAACAAGAATTCACCCCACACTGAAAGAACAAGAGTGCTGTTGATCTGAACATTGTAACACATAGAACCGTACCTGCCTGGAAAAAAAAAAAAACTTCTGATTACCACGCGAACAACCACAGGAAGGCACCAGTGAACAGAAGAGTGGAAAATGTAGGTACGGCTCTCTCAGCAGGGGGTCCGCTTTAGACTGAATTGTGCTGATTAGCAACTCCTGAGGCAGATGAGCATTAGGTTAATTACTGCAACTCCTCCACTACAGTAGGAAATAAAACCAAAGCTGTTTTGATAAACAGACATATGTAAACAGCAGGGGTAAAACACACTGTACCTCACAGTGAAGGTGTGAAGCATATTTTAGTATAAGGAATTTTCATGGTTTCTGATCTACCCAGTTTCTATCTTGCTGTTAATTTTTGTGTTCTGTCATCAGCCTTGTGGATCACATTTTTCTTTGAGAACATCACAAGAACTTTTTGGATGTTGGAGTTGTCTGGTTTCAGTGTCTGATTAAGTGTGGCGTCCCACAGGAGTCAGTGTTTGAAACCCTTTGGTTTTGTGTGTGCGTACAATATTGCCTCAAGCTAGAATATCCCACAGTTGATTTACAGCAAAACTGTCTACCTCCCAGCTGTGATGGAAACTTATCAAAATGAATGATTTATTGATGAGTCAATATTTTTTTTTCTCATTCAATTTGAGATGGTCCACACAATGATGTGGCTTTAGAGGTTGTGCATTAATGGAGTTCTTTACAACATACACTACCATTCAAATGTTTGAAGTCACTGTTATTTTTGAAAGAAAAGCATTTTTTTTTCAATGAAGATAACATTAAATTAATCAGAAATACAGTCTAGACATTGTTAATGTGGTAAATGACTATTCTAGCTGGAAACATCAGATTTTTCATGGAATATCTACATGGGGTATAGAGGCCCATTTCCAGCAGTCATCACGCCTATGTTCTAATGCTACATTGTGTTAGCTAATCTTGTTGAAGGCTGATTGATGATTAGAAAACCCTTGTGCAATTATGTTAGCACATGAATAAAAATGTGAGTTTTCATGGAAAACATGAAATTGTCTGGGTGACCCCAAACTTTTGAATGGTAGTGTATGTGGATGCTTTGGCTGCTTCTGTCATGTGGATGCAGGCTGTCTGTGTGATGGGAAGCATTATTTGTGGCCACTTGTGTGACAGTTTGAATCAATCTTGTTTTGGCAGGTGGAACTGATCTATTGAGGCCACGTGTACTCTGCTCCAAGGTCAGTGTGCTTTTATCTTGATGCACCCACAGACTGTCCCAGTTCCCTCTGATTTTCTTTTATTTCAAAGTGCATTTATATGCTTCTATGAGCCTATAAGAAACATTTTCTCGACATTCAAAAGACCATGTATTTAGACATTTATAATAATTTGTAACTATTAATTAGGTGACCTTATAGATTGGCGGCTGAAGTACACACTTGCAGAAACAAACACCAACTTACCAACACTTACATAGGTTTTTCTGAAATGTAAATATCAGTCCTTAAAGAGTTTTGGATTTAGCAAAAAGTGTATCTTTTCATCTCTGCTTTACAATAACACTTCCATCTTTCAAAGTTTGACAGTCATTACGTTTGCATCCCCATGGGTACAATGTTGGTGGCACTTCTATGGTGTGCCAATTCCTTTCCATCTGCCGAGATGCCAGACCGAGAGATGAATGGTCCAGGGCAGTCAGCTCTGCTTGTTTCCATCTTGTTAATATGCCTCTGAGAGGCATACTGTAGTCAGGAGACTGACTGCAGGAGATTCTCCAGAGAGCTGAGCAAGATAAACACAGCTATAGAAGGCAGTAAGGACCTTCAGAATAGTGTAAATAACCCTGTATGGAGTAGAGGACGACTTGTACTGAGCTGCTCTTTTTACATAGAAGGAACAACTTCCAGTAACCTTAAGCTGCAAGTCAACAAAGAGTGAAGGAGCAATTTGAGTTTCCCAACTTTAAAATCCAAGAGGAAAAGGGAAGCTATATCTAAGAATTTAATATCCATTGCTGTTTGAATGCTGCTTTCACTAATTTGATCACTTTAGACAGGGCGCATGGATAATATTTGGTTAGTGATAAGTTGCTTGTAAGAGCTGCTGCCCACACTTTCTGTGAACCAGCATTGCAGTTTACTGGAACAAGACAATGAGCTTCAATTGGCTAAAACTTGCATAGATGTGCATACTGGATTTGTGCTTACAAGTTGGCCCAGTGCTCAGCAACCTCACATTAGAGTGACTCATTTAATAGAAATGATTGCTCAATACAACTTTAGTTCAATCTGATCTAGCTATTTGAGCTACAGAAAGGGCAGCATATTATGTCTTGGAAAATAAATTGCAGTGGGTGGCAGGTTTCACACCTGGGAGGTGGCCAGCACCAAAGCCTTATAGACAAATTGGACTCATTATTCTCTGTTTGGATCCCTGTACTGTGATACAGTCTATTCAGAGAGTTTAATATGCTTGATAATCTCTTAAACCCTCTTTCCAAACCTACTCTCTGTGACCAGACTTGACCACCTTTTACTGAGGGAATTCACTAATGTCCTCATTAGATTCTTGGATCTCTGTTTGAGACCTAGATAAAGGAAACAAGGTTAAATCATGTTGTTAATTTTTAACAAAACGTCCTATCAAACTGTTATTAAATACACTGCCAAAAACAAAAAACAAACAAAAAAAAACAAACCCACGCACAGTGGAAACAATGTAAATCATGTCCTTAATTATGTTTGATTCTTCTTTCTCTACACACAGCATAAGCATATTTGATTATTCTCTTCATAAAATATGTTCAAAGAGAGCTACATTTATGAAGGAAATCATGATAATTATGAGATATAAATAAACACAATAACCTTGCAGCTCTTTTATGAAGTAATTGTATATTCTTGTGAAATGTTAAACATTGGAACAGCCCTAGAATAATTACCTCACCTCAAAATGCATAGTTACTGTATAGTCCAAGGAGGTGGAGCCTTGTCAGAGTTTGCCGTTGATTTGTTTGTCTGTTTGTTAGCAACATTAGCAACATAACAGATTTGGATAAAATTTTCAGGGAAGGTCAGAAATGACACAAGGACCACCTGATTAGATTTTGGCAGTGATATGGCTTATAGTCTGGATCCACGGATTTGTTAAAGATTTCTGTATCATTGCGAGATAGCGGCAGAGCGTCACTGTTACTATGACTACAAGGGAGCACTACATCAGCAGCCTGCTGACGATCACATGACTGTGATCCTTCTACAAACCAGCTGATGCAGACTTATCAGGACTTATCCGTCGGAAATGATACAAGGAACAACTGATTAAATTGTGGGGGTGCTTCCGAGTCCCATCAATTTCTGTCGCCCGCTACATATTTAGGTCACGTGATTTGGTATCCGTACATAATGTACACATGCATAACACACACCTGTGCTCAGCGCCAAGTCATTTTCTTTGTGGGCACATCTATATTACATGGCCACATTCTATGGTGCCGTGATTTCTGCCACAATTTTTTTCAAGATTTCAGCCATCAGAAATGATACAGTGACTGAGCAGCCTTGATGGAGTACTGCGCTCTCTGAGTACTTTTCTTGTTTAGGTTCAGATTACTTATTTAACTGACTTTGTGTTTTGGGGTTGTTCTTTGTGGTGTTGTTGCACTGAACTGCATTATGTCAAAATGCGCTTCAAATATTTTGTTCACTTCTTTTATAAAGATGTTTAGGACAAAAATGTAGAAACACACTTTACTAGATTAGGTTTACCAGCTGTCTCACCACTTTCCGTTAATCTGACAGCAACCAAACAAGTGGACTTTGTGTCTGAATTTGCGTCCTATTTTTCCATAAAAGTTGCAACTCTTATTAGGTTGATCTGGTAACATTTCTGTATCACTTTAATTGATCATTGCATTAATAGATAGTTTTCAAAGAGAACAAAGCTGCTTTAATTTGTACAAAATGATTTTGGGAAGATTTTTCCACATTTCAGCACCAGTGTTAGTCGAAAATATCACAGAAAGCAAAAGACATAGTCTGCTGCCAGAATCACAAACGCCTTTTTCATTTGCTTTGTTCGACATTTTCAAATGTATTATGAACTGAAATGCCCATAAAAATAGAACTTTACTGCAGTGAAGACAGAATAGGTCAGATTAATGAGACTCAAATGTTCACCGGGATTTGACAGAACATTAAGAAGCAGGAGTCTTTCCTCTGAGTTTATTAAATACCTGTAGCATCAAACAGAAGCAAGAGCCCATATGGAACAACAGTAACTTCAATAACTTCTTATAATTATAAATGATCCCTGACATGGTGATAGGATTCGTCAAGTTCAAACAGCAAGTTACACGGTGAACTTTTCTCACAGAGTCACAGTTGATCAGCTACATTAAATCATTTGTTACATAGCAGCTATCCTCAGGTTCAGTCCTATGCTCCATCACACCTGTCGCAATATTTTTGTTTACCTTATAATAATGCAGTAGTTAGATTATCATCACGCATGGACAGAATTGTCAGAGATTAGCAAACTGTAAATAATCTAAATTACTATTTTTTTTAACAGTTTGATAAACTGCTGTTAGTTTAGGTTTAGTTTTTTGTTTATTAATGCACTGTTATGTATTATACACTTGATGTCTTCTGTGAAAGACCAATACTGCATTGATACTGCGGCTCTCATTGACCAAAGCTGCGAAGAACGTTAATGTAAAACTGACCAGCTTTCTCTGAATGACAGAGTGTTGACACTTTAACAGACTGATGAGTCAGCAATGTTATTTATCTGATGTGTGAAGAAGGCTTTATTGGCTTTTGCTCCTCTGGTCCAAAAATTTGCTTTTCCATCCAATAGGTCTCTAGACTATAGATAGTGTGGAGAGATTTAAATGAGAGACCAAAAAAAGAAAAAGAAACTTTTACTTTTTCACCTATTTGAATCCTGTTTTATTACATTTTTGCTTCCTTTAGACAGCACCTTGAGTAGCATGCATTTCATACTCAGTCAAACTATTGATGAATTGATGAATCAGGTATGTGGTAGAAGCAATACACACATTAAGACAGTCTCTCAGGGAACATGATTAGCAGTGCATTTGCAACATTTACAAAACCACCTTACCAAAAAACTAGGTCTATATTGCTAGATTTTAAAGTAACTATTTCATATAGACCCAATGCAAGAAGTAGTCTGGTGGTTATGGTGGTGTATGGGTGTGCAGTGCATGGACCTACAATGACTCTTTTCATAAACAGTAACCTTAATCTTTACCTCAGCCCAACCACACCATAGATGCCATTTATGTATCACTTTTCAGTCTTCCATTGGTGGTCACAAAGAGGCTTCTCTGAAGTTACAATTAGGCACCTGAGAGTAAAAGTTGTAGTCTGAGATTCTGGAGAAAGATTTTTGATATTTCTATAACTAGCATGTGCCAGATTTAGTGCCCGCCATCTGCCCTCCCCCAGGAGACCACAGGAGATGTAGAAATCGTGTTGCATGGCTCAGTAAAATAGTTTATTTTCCACCTACAGAGCCAGGGCTGTGTATCGACACAACATGAGGAAAAATTGAGTGAATGTGACAAAAAGTGTATTGAATGGCCCCACCTTTAAATATTTCAAGCCACTGAGCCATTCAGGGAGATAATTAAGTTCTTCAGTGACAAAATGCCTGGGATTTTCACATCAACCTGCAGCTATATCATTATACAATAGTCTCAGCAAGCAGGTCAGTGATTTCAAACGTAACCACTTAGTCACAGTCTAGATCATATCTCATTTTCTTTAAAAAGCTGCCTTTACTTAATGCAAATTGAAACATGTTCTGTATGTCATCATATAATACTGGGTTACAAACCCTCTAATTTAGTGTCAGTGTTAAGTGCAGCTGCGGTTGGTCTTTTATAGCACTCTATTGATAATAAATCATTAAATGGAACCTTACCACACCTGAATACAGAAACTTTATTTATGAGCACTGTCAAAATGGCACAGGAGACAATATAGCAACATAGCAGGTAGTCCTATGGGATTGGTATGGGAAATTGCATAATTCCAGCGAAAAGCTTTTAGTTTAATAGCAGGATTATTTGAGCTGAATTTAAAACAGTGGAAACGGAACACAGAATACATTATGAGACATGTGCTGCTGCTTGAGCAGGGAATAAGTAGAGCAGGATGATGTTCATATTCTTTATATCCCCTGCATGTAAATTCACAGCAGTGGGTCTTCAGGGTAAATTCCAACCTTGACCTTCACACATGTAAACACTGTTTCAGAACAAAATAATTAGCTCAAACTGCAAAATTATTTCCCTGCAGGTTGCAAGCACTGGCAGACATTATAGGATTTTGTAAGCGACTGAAGGAGGGTGATGACTGCAGCCGCTCTCAGCAATACCTACTGTAGATGCCAGTAAATGTGTGAATAGGAAGCGCGTCACAGGTGCGTGCTCAGTGACGTGTGTTTAACCAAAGGTAGAAAAAAAGATAAAGGCTCACACAGGAATAGAACTTGTTGATGCTATTTAGCTTTTCAAATGTACTTTAAAAACACGAGTAATAAAATGACGACAGATGGTTGGAATAGGGGGATCAGGTTAGAGTATTCAGAGTCAAATCCAGATCAAAGGCCGCTCTCTCAGCAGGTTAAGCAACAGTCACATCCATAACCCAGGACAGCTGTTTATGATTGAAGAGGATTAGGGGCAGCGCACATATTTCATCAGGATTTATCCTCATCAAATTTCTAAAACTGGATTGCTCTAAAGCCGCTCACTTGAGCTGCTAAATAATTTCAATTATTATGCAACTTCTTTCCAGCGGAGGTCAGCTGTGGTAGCATCCCAGGCATTTGGCAGATCAGTCATTATTACCCTCAAATGTCCTTCAGGTTTAACAGTGCAGGAGTGGAAAGAATGGGGACCATCTGTTTTCATTTCAAAATGACACAAATGCTTCTGTTGGGCATACAGTCAATCAAACTCAACACAGAAGGTAAGCTGTAGTAAAAAAAATGTGACCCTGAGTCTGTAGAGCATAAAGACTGTCTCATTGTCCACAGCTGTCTGAATTTTCCATGAGAGACATTTCATTAAGCTGACAGACATGAATGGGGGAAAGTGGTTTAGCTTTATTTATTACTGCTTTTTTCATCCACAAAAAGACACACTGAATGATAAAAGTTTCAAACCAAAATAAAAACTTTTCCTCAACTATGAGTATAAATCAGATAAAATTGCAAACACAAAGAGAAAAAAAGCATAAAATGAAAATTGCAACTAAAAATGTATTAGAAAGTTGAAATGAAAGACCTTACATTTATTTTTATTGATCTTCAGCCAGTAGATGGGGGGTCTTTTCTGATTTGTTCTTTTGTCATGCTTTATGAGCGTGGCCGTTAAGTCATTTCTTTCCTTGCATGTTTTTTAACCAATGCCAAAGCACAAAAACAGAATGCATAAATCTTAATTTACGTGAACCTTTGTAGACCAGTCTGTAAGCTTCCGGGAGCAAATTAAGCACAGCAGTTTGTCATATACCTGCAGCTGCTATACTATACATAAAAGCACTGTACCAACAGCAAACTGTCTCACACCATCTGCCAGGGTGCTATTGTTCCCACAACATCCATAATACCTTCTTTTGGGATGCTCCTTCAAAGTTAATTCATCACCTGACAAACCACATCATAGCTCATCTGAAGGGCTATCACAAGTGAATCGGCATTGGTTGACGGCTTAGGTGTCTGAAAGGATCTGTGTTTACAACAATGGCCTCTAGTGAGCATATATGTTATGACAAAGCAAAGGTGGAAGTAGTGTGAAATTTTTATAGTATCACAAAACCTCTGAGCAGAGGTCACGGTGGAAGTAACTGCAACAAGGCAAGCTATTGTTTCGATTGTGCTTCTTATTGTTACGATTTTCTTAGAGGCTCAGGAACAGAGATCGAGACAAGCAGATGCCAACAGAATGGTTTTTATTGACAAAGACCAAAGAACTACAACTCCCAGTAGCTGGACCCCAGGAACTGGGAAACAACACTACGCACAAGGGCTAGGGAGTCCCTAGTGGCAGGTGGACTGAATGGTCAGCTTGGGGCTGATTCTACTGGGCTGGGAAAACAAAAGTCATTTCTAATACTATAACCAAAATGAACAGCAAGGCTGAGGAACTTGCTCGAATGCTAATGACACGCAGAGCTGATGAATACTAAGCTTGTGAAAAACTGAACCAAGTAACAAGAAGTAAATGAGTAACTAAGCTCACTAGGAAAACAACACAGACTCGAAACAGAAAAGCAACTAAGCTCGCTAGAAAAAAAACACTAGACTCAAAACAAAAGAGCAACTAAGCTCACTAGGAAAAAACACTAGACTCAAAACAAAAGAGTAACTAAGCTCACTAGGAAAAAACAACGAAGGTTCGAAGCAACGCGTAGCTAAACAAACTACTCTAACTACCTCAACCTGGCTCGTGCTGGGGACGGTCTGCTGGCTAGGGGATTAACGGGCTGAGGGCAGGGGTTGGTGGTAGAGGCAGCGACGGCAGAATGGAGTCCTGACTGAAGACGGAGGGTTGGCTGAGAGGATCCCGGTGTCTGCTTGGAAACGCTGTGGTTGATGAGTCCAACAGGGCAGATGGTTTGGCCACAGGCGAGGTTCCAACTAAAAGAGCAGAAGACAGAGTTACAAAAGTCCAACTGAGGCTTTGCTAGAGTGAACAAGACACAGAACTAACTGTGTGCATTCACAATCCAGCTTCCAAGCGGTGACTGCTGTCTGAATATATGGAGAGGAGGTGGATGACTGACTGGCTCCGGCACACCTGTTCCTGCTTCAGCTGATGCCCCAGATTGCTCTCACCTGCCGCCGCTGCCACAGCACTCAGAATACCTAAAAATGAAAAAAGCACAAAAGGAGGGAGGAGCCCTAGCCAGAGCCTGCTGGAGCAGACCTGACACTTATATCAGTCGACATTTGTTTCTTTTAAACATGACCATAACCTAACCAGGCATTCAGACCCAAACCACAAACCTTCTCTATCTCACATGAGTTACAGCAGATCCGCATCTCTGCCTGTAAATATTAGAATTAGGAAACTGGAACCATCAAGGTCTTCAGTCTGGTTTTCTCCTTGCTCTACATATACAAATATGAGTTGTTATATATACCGATCAGGCATAACATTATGACCACCTGCCTGATATTGTGTTGATCCCTTTATGCTGCTAAAACTCCTCTGATCCAGTGGGACATGGACACAGGACCTCTAGGGATGTCCTGTGGCACCGGGATGGTGGCAGTGAATTCTGTGGGTCCTGTGGGTTGCAGGATGGGATCTACATAGATCAGGCTTATCCTGGTACATCCCACAGTTGCTCGGTAAGATTTGGATCTGTGGAGTGTGGAACCCGAGTGAACATCTTAGCTCTGTTGCATTCCCCGGGCCACTCATGAACAGTATTTGCGGTGTGTCAGGGTGCATTGTCCTGCTGAGGGTGGCATCAAGGACTGCTGTTGCCATGGAGGGGGTTGCTTGGCCTGCAATGTTTAGGTGGATGGTACATGTCAAACATCCATATGAATGTCAGGACTCAAGGTTTCCCAGCAGGACGTTGCATGATAAGAAGAGGATTGATGTTGTTCATGTCACCGGTCAGTGGACATACTGTTGTGGCTGATTGGTGTATATCTTCATGTGGCAATAAAAGAAGCAGAATTTCTAAATCTAACATCGTAGTTGGTTTCAATGTGAAGTGGAACAGTTGAGCTGCACAGGATCTGAGGGTTTGATGTGATACACTGCAGGGAAAATTACACTAATTTAAATCAATTAGTTAACATGTCAAAGCTGAAATGAAAAGTGGAAAAGGTAAGAGGGAAACTCTGCTAACTGCTTTGTTCATTAAGTAGGATATAATTTGTAGACTAACAAAGCAGGTAAGAGATGGCTAGCTGAAGAAATGAATGATCATAGTCAAATGCATTATAACTTCAGACTTCCACAGTGTGATGAGTTACAAAGTACTTAGACGTATCCAGAATAATATAGCAAGTATAGCCCTACTGCTAAAAATTTCAGTTTGACTTTGTTTTTGTATTTGGAAAACAATGTTCAAGTCCCTCTCTGGTCATTACCTACACCCTTTAAAAACTTGTGTCTGTCACCAGTGTTACGTCTGTAAGATGTTTCCATGAAAATAATCCCTTTGTGTCTTAAAATGTCTCAGATGTAACTCTTCACTGTTGCTTCCTCTAGAATGTGCAGATCTATTAAGCCCCCACACAGTTGCTGCAGCTCAGGCACACCAGCTCACCACGACTCTGTGAAACTGTTTTATGCTACACAAAAGCAAATTTTAGCATGGGGGTAATTCAGCCATGCATGCTTAAACCAGAAACTCTGAAGAGTAATAATAAGACAGACAGTCCCACTCTGTAAGCTGTTACGTATGAAATAACAGAAAACTGAATCCATGTTTTTGAGACTGGCATCAGTTGATTCAAGGTGGAAATGCTTAGCCATGGTGTTGACTGCTTATTTTGTCATGAAATGTCTTCCACCATTTTAAAAACACCAAACTGAATAGATCTTTAGGGGATTATTGTCAATCTAGCTATCACTTCAGTCAGTCAATATGATGTCTTGCCGATCAAATACTTTTATTTCTGTGCTATATTTAACACCAGCACCAAGGTAGAAGCTCAAAACATATGCTTTATAGTGCTGTATGTGTAGCTCCTTGTATCACAATGGATCTTCCTGGGTCATAAATACTCATTAGGTGAAGATAGAGAGAGTTGGGGCAGACTGGCAGATTAATGAGAATAAAGGAGACTGTGTGTGTGCCATTGTAATGAGCTGATAATATGACGAACCCTGCAGAACGAGCTCAGCCGATAGAAACTCTGGAACATAAATGTTATTTACGCTTTGGAAGGGAACAGAGGGTAGAAGTTAATTGCGGATATATTGGACTTTATATCCATGCAGCATTGCCCCTTGTCCTCAGTGGGATATTGTGACAACTGGTTATTCATTTAGCAGTGACACTCCATCAACCACAGAATAATTGCCTCTCCTGTCAGATATGGTATGAGATTAAAATATTAATTTAGTCTAGACTGATAATACATGTAAAAGTTGATTTCTTTTATTTTCATCATAATGATGAAGTGTCTAAGGAAAGATATTTTTAGTCGTGGCAACTGCAGCCAAGTCAAAACTAAGATTATGTCGAGAAAATTTAAATAAATGAATCGAAGAAATGAATCATTTAATCAATTAACTCATCATGTCTGTCAGTTGAGCACCACAAATGAACAAATGTGTTCTGCCGATAAACTAATAAACAACAAAAATCATTTTAAAAGAAAAATGTCATAAACTTGCCAGTTGCAGCTTCTTAGAATTGAAGATTTATTGGTTTTCTTTGTTCTGTTAGAACAGTAATCAAAATAGGTGTGGGTTCAGAACAGCTGTTGAAACAAACCAAGAAGCTTAGGACACAGGGTTGGGCTGTGGCGATCAATCAGCCATGTGCTTCATGCCTTAACTTATAATAAAAAATAGTCTATATGGAACCTTGCATTTGATTTTTAACCACAGGATGTGTGTGTTATGTGTGTTAAACTTACATAGAAGTCTAAAATGTGTAGATATATAAAGTGCCCTCCACTCCCTCTTCACAAACCCCTCCCCACTCGCTGCAGCTCAAGCACGCTCACTCAACACAGTGGCAAGATATACTACTGGAGTAAGTCAGCCATGCATGTTCTAACCATAGGCTGCATACTGTCTATGGTTCCAACTGGAAACCAGTTCTCAATAAGAATAATGATACAGAAAGGTTGACAGAATTCATTCCTTAGTTTTGTTACCTAAGAAACTCCGATACATCTTGTAGCATGTGGAAAAGCATCATTTCGACATGTTAATGAGGTGAAAAGAAAAAGAAAAAGTCTATCGTTTACACTATCAAATTAAATATACAACACACTCTCACTTTGACAGCATTCAACCAAAAGTAAAAGACAAGAAAATGACAAAACTGTGATAAACATCTTGGATGTGTATTTGCACTGTTCATCTGTCATGTCAAACAGACTTAGACATTCAACAGATACTCAGTAGTCAGGAGAAGCTTACTGTGAGCAGCAGATAATAAAATACATTTCATTCCCAGCCTCATCCAAATCACACAAGTGACACTTTCTGTCCATCTCTGGGACTGAACGGGGGCGTTTAGTTTCCACCATCTAAAGCAGGATGCCAGAATCAAATGAACGCATACTGTATTGCAATCTGTTCTCTGGTCGGATTAAAGGAATAGTTAGGGGAAAATGCTGACCCATGAAGATGAGAAGACGGCCTGAAATAATGAATGTGACTTGGTACAAAGATAAACATTTTTTTTACATACATGAGTGGCTGTGATGGTGGTCGAGATTCCAGGAAATTGTCAGTCCCAGCCAAGAAATAGTCCCGCATAACTGCATCGTTTTTTTTAATGGCATAAACAAGCAACATATAACATGTAATTTTGTCCAATATTCTCATCTAACATTCTACAAATATGCAAATATGTGTATTTCACAAAATGTGGCAATGCGCCTTTAAAGGTGAGATATTTCTCAGAATGATGTTTTAGATATGGTATTCAGTGCATATAGTCACCCTCTGAAGAAAGAAGCCTGAAAATTATTGGTGATAGAATATTTAGTTATTTATTATGTGACATTTGACTGCAGCAGTGGAGAAACTTAGGTTTATATATTTACAGTACTCAGGCAGGAGAATATACACACCAGAACATCAACAAAGCACTGCTCATGAATGCATATCATAATCAGTGTTTTATGGAAGAAGATGAAATCAGGCGAGAACCAAGTTGGATTACAGGATTCTTTGGGAGCTAAGAGAGGAGCAAGAAACTTGGAAAATCTACTTGACTTTTCATTCTTTGAGCCTAATCATGCTGGATATAGTGTAATTCCATGTTCAATGATATAGTCTTTTTTCAACAGACCTTTTGCCTTCAAAGTTTAAAATAAAAACCCAAAGGACTTTCTTGGGTGACAGGGACAATCTGGGAAGCCAGTGGGAAAGATTACAGCTGTGTAGCTGAAACAATTGTGAAAACCATGAAATAGAAAAAAAAATCTCAGTCATTTACTTTTTTTTTCTTCTTAATTTGAGATTAGGAGACACATTTGTAATCAGCGTTTATAATTGTAGGGAAACAAGATATCTGATCTCTTAAATCCTTTCCCAAGATGCTTTGAAGTCAGCGTGTGTACAAATGTTCACTCTATACCCTATGGAAAGGCCTTATGTAACAGTTTAAAAAGGGAATTAAGAAACTGCTTAATGCAATGCGAGGGCAAGTCAAAGTGAAAAAGAAAGTATCTTATCTGTGGGATGAAGTCAAAGGAATGTACTGTAGTTAATATAAAATGAATATGTGGGTGGAAACCCTTCAGCAATGCAACTGAGGACATTATGTGCTTCATTAGTCTTCACAGACCAGCACACAATACCATGGACATTACAATCAACGTCGCACTTACTTACCTACCTTACAAGCATAGTTTAATAGGGTATAGCCTGACAACTGTCATGAATATTTATTCATAAATTTCATTTAACTTTTCCTGGGGAACGACGGTGTTTTTTTTTAAAAGTTCTCAGCAGTCAAAGAGAGTTGAAAAGTACTTTGAAACACATCCGCCTCCTCTAAACCTTTTGGGCTGATCATAAAGCTCCTCCAGAGCTTGTTTCTGGAAGGCAACACACTAAAGTAGATGATAGGAAGTGATCCTGGTAGTTACGGACTGGGAATCAGCAGGGGAAGGAAATTCACACAGCCTATCTTATCTTGCCTCCCACTCGCATCATTACTGGGCTCTATTGCTGATGGTACTCATTGCCCAGAAGTGCAATGCCACACTGATCAACCGTTTGCATGCCCTTGCTGGCTGCAAACCTATATAGTAAGTGTCCTGGCATGCCACAAATCAAAAGAAAGCCATGACTTGTTATCTCGTCGCAGCTTTTCCCCGGCCTTTGCTGGGAAGCCATATCTCTAGCTTTGAAGTCAGACCCACTGGCAATGTCTCAAGCACTGCTGCCATCAAGTAAGTGTCTCTTCATTAAATCCTTGAGCTGCTTCTAATTACAGGCTGAATCAGGAGGCCCTTGGTGCTGGGCACTGGGGCACAGAACAATGAGCATGACACAAACGCCAAAAAAATCACAGGGGGAGGCTCGGGACACAAGTCTCAGCAGAATAGAGAAACTGTCCATATCTCACTGCTTTGCTGTGTTTCAAGAGTGAACTTAAATACTGCAGTGTCACAGTAATCATTAGCACAGTTCCTACCTGAGGATAGCAGTCAACAAACAGCAATGGAAAAATAGAAATAAAAGCAAAAGATCTGATATTCAGGTGTGCTTATAAAGGTGCTTTAACTGATGCAGCACAGGTTTCTATTTGTCGGTTGAAGTCTGCCTGCGCTGATGTTTCCCTGTAAGTTGGCAGATCTGCAGCAAGGGATTGTGGGTTGGATGTCATCTGTGTCTTTCATCATGAAACTCTCAGCTCCCTTGTCACCTACACTCCTGCTCTATTTATAACTTGTAACCATAACAACTGGTCTTTTCTCTTTGCCAAACGAAAAGAATCCCTGTCACTAGGTGTCTTTGTGCTTCAGATAAAAAGAATGTGAGAGTATGACAAAACTTTCATCAGTGCTGTCAAAGCGGACGTTGCTCTCACAACATGTTAATGGTGATAACCTGAGCTGTTAGCAAGGATTTGCATGATTATCTTAAAGAGAGAGCATCCCAGTGAAATCACTGCCTTGTAATTCCCAAGAACAAATCTGGATCACTTTGTTCCTGCTTGATGAATAAATTCTCAGCACTGAGGGTTGATTGGCAGAGATGAATGAAAGTTTGAAGAGGAAAATAGGCATTGTTTTCTGAAAAGTTTCATCTACTTTGCATCAGTTTTAAAGACATACGAGAGCTGGCAGACAGTTTTCAGGCTCAGATCTGAGGTGTCTCCTTTCATCAAGGTTTTGACAGAAAGAAAAATGGAAACAAGTCTGATGTGTGTTTGAGAGGTTGATTAACAAACTGTCACACTGTGGTTTACGGGTGAGTTGATTTTAACACAACGCAGAGGCTTAAAACTCCTCCCATCATGATATGACACAGTGAGGCAGGTTATGTCGAACAGAGTCTGAAATCACTCAGAGCTGTGGTGTGTGCAGCTGAGGGGAGGTTGTCACACGGAAACACAAATCGCTGGCAGCTCACCCTCACAGGAGCCGAGGGTAACAGGCGTTTAGCTGACGAGGGGTGAAGCCATTGTTTGACATCTCGCTGCTCCCACCATCCCAGATCCTTTAGTGAAAACTAATTGCTCCCAGAGGGACCAATCCCGTGGTCACACCTAAATGAACTTGACCCGAGTGCATTGTGGGGTAGGGGTGAGATTGTCTCCACTGTCTAACGTTGCATCCTCGCAGGCGTCCACGCCACAGATGCGAGATCAACTCAGCAACATGGGCTTTTGGGGGAGGGTGGTGGTGGTGGTGGGAGGGAGGGGTGAGGCGTTAATCCCCATACTGGGAGAGGAAACCAGAACTGTTTGTTGGAAACGGCGCTGATGGAAAATAAATAAACGACGCAATTTGTCTTGTGGTATAACAGCGGGGGGGATTAAAAATGATTATCGAAATCTTATTATTCCTGAAAGTGCTCTGACCTTGTTTGTAATGTAATTTGGAGAGCCTTAAAAGATTATGATGAGATGAGTCACATTCTCGTTCCGAAATTAAGGAACAGAGTGGTCTGCAGAAGGGCCAGAATGAATGTTATCCTAAAAATAACAATTCAGTCCATTTCAATGCCAGTACAAGGTTGAACAGTTAAAGGCTCAATCTGTCATTCAGAAATAATGAAATACTAAGCTAAATTCAGTTTCTTTGTTGTAGATGATGCAATGTTGCAACATCTGAAAAACAAAACTCTTATCTACAGTATATGGGGATGAAATCTGGAGATGTGGTGCGTTTTAAAGTAGGGATACATCAATCACATCCACTGGACTCATCACATGCTCTCAGCTGATTGAGTAGGTTGGATATTGAGCACAAAGACTGATTTGCATACTACAGTCAGTGGTTAACACTGTTTTAACCCAGTCTTATAGGGTTAGGGTTAGGGTTGCCTTTTGGGGCCTCCGTGGATCGGTCTTGTTCTGGCGCATCAAGATGCTAGATCATATTGGGATCTGAGGAATTTGTGGCCACATGAATGTTTCTTGGGCTTGCTTTCTTGGTGTTCCTCAAGCTGTTCCTGAGCATTTTTCTGAGGTGTGGTGGATGAGGTTGTTGTTGTCAAGGTGTGTCAGTGCTATTCACTTCATTTATCAGTGGAGTTCCATGCAGTGTAGTGTACTGAAAAATCTAAGCTGATCAATTAACATATCTAAATCAATATTTGGAAAGAGAAAGCGGGATGGATGCATACCTTCTTCATTGTTTGCAGTAGAGTGTGCGATTTACGAATGGGTAGTGACAATGTAAGTCACATGACTTTAAACCCGAAAGACTGAAGTTTGAGTTTCGTATTGGACCATTATTTTTTCATTTAATTATATTTCATTTTGAGACTTAAGTCTCAGAGTGCCTACACTTAACCAAACTCAGTGTTTGGTTAAGTGTAGGCACCAAAGTTACTTGGTTAAGTTTAAGGAAAAATCATCCTTTCGCAACATTAATCACATGTCAAAGGACTTTTTGTTACCTGAAAAGTAGCTTTTGTGACCAAATCAGAAAAGAAGGTTTGACTATGAACTCATGGTATCTATTTCCCAGATTTCCTTTCCAAAAATTATGCACCCATTGTATTAATATGTGACATTATGGGATCATGACAAAATGACTTTATGTGACAAGTTGGGAGTTACACTTTGTTGTCTCCTTCCAGGAAAAAAAGGACAGAATCAGACATTTCAACAAATGACCTGAAAAGTGCCCTTTGTTTGCATCTGTAACCAAGGCATTCTTGAGTCTTTTAACCACAGCCTTGTCACAAAATAAAAACAGCTTGTTTTTCAGCCATTTCTAAGGAGTTTTGAAAGGCACTGAGATTATGTCATCTTGCACAAAGGGGTGCCAAATAAATTGTTCTGAAGGCCATTTTTTTTAACGTTTGCGCTGTGAGAATAACCACACAATGAATGAAGAGCTCAAAAGCAGCAGGAGAACAGTGCAAACATCTGATGAGACGTGTTCAGCCTGTTATCAGTGTTCAGGGAAAAAAAACCTCCAATAGTTTTTAAAGCATTATACCCTCACAGATCCACACACACACACACACACACACACACACACACACACACACACACACACACACACACACACACACACACACACACACACACACACACACAAAGCGAGTTCAATCACGCCACCACCTCCAGGCGATGATGTTACTATTCCCCCGCTGCTTTGGTCTATTTAAACCTGTTGTAAGGATGTTGTTGGGTAACTCCATTGTTTACATTGGTAGAGGTAAAAAAAAAAAAGGCAGGTAACATGGAAACCGACATGTTCTTAGCAGGCTAATGAGACCCGAAAAATAACTTGCTTTGAATTTAATTACGCTTTTCAAGAACATAGTGAGTGTATTTCTGGAGAAGCTGAGCTGCCGGAGTGTAGATGAGGCATCTGCTTTCTCCTCTTATCTGAGAGCTCTTTTGTTTGCTTGCTGCAGGTAAATAATCTTCGCTTTGAGTTGTATCAGCTTAAAATGGAGCAGCTTCCAAAAATCTCTCTTTTCCTTGTCACTTCATTCCATTCCTCTCAGTGCTCTAAGAATTGCTACAGCAATAAGCACGAGAGGCTACACAAACAGGATTACTTAGTGTGGGCATGCCGAAAATCAATTCAGCACTGTTTCAGTTGTAGAAGGCAGTAAATGTGATTTATTTTCTCTGAGTGCTGTACATGCTGTACATGAGCCTTCAAAGAAAAAAAAATTTGCCAGTTGTCCAGCTGAAATTTCCCTCTATGCCACATATGGTAAGTCTATTAACTTATAGTGAGCCCATACTGTAAACCATTTTGTGTGAGTTTACGTTCATAAAGCCTGCTGTGTATTTGTTTTAACAACCTGATGCAATACAAGCATTCCCTCTAAACCAATAATCTGTCCATTGTATGTCTTTCACTCTTTGCTCCCATTGTGAGCTCCTGTTGTCCTAAATATACTATGCCGTTATTTCTTTGTACCCTTTGACAAGAACAAAAGAAGTACATTTACATCATTTTGCTATCACATCGCAGTTTTACTGTGTGCATTATTATTATTATCACGTATTACCTGCTGCAGTTTTATGAACATTGTGTGTAACTAGAAACCTGATTTGCTATGGTACATATATTTTTGATAACTTTCTGCCCATAAATTCTTGCATCTCAACTCTGTTTACGCTGTGCGAGGAAAAGCTCATATGCCTGCTATGACAGATTCTAATAAGACACCTGGGAAATGACAATATTAGTTGGGTTACTGAAGCATGTTCCACCTTATGCCAGCAGGTCGACAAACAGGGAAAGTGCAGTTTCCATAGTGATACCCTGCTTGAACCAGTACTATTCATTCATTTATTACCTTTACAAAGCAGCAAAATGGTGGTGTGTGGTGATGGGTTGTGTTTACCGTATTCACAACTGGGCCCAAAATGAAAGGTCAGGGTTGCAGGAATAAAGGAATAATGAATCCATTCGTTTTGTGACATTGAAGTCTTCAAATATACGTATTTATATTATTATTTTATCTGTAAAAAGTACAGCAAATGGAACCCAACTGTACTGTGCCTTACAGTAAGTGCAATATTTCTAAACTGAAATCAAATGAAAAACTAACAGCTGAGCAGCATCTAGTAAGAACACTGAGCTGTGGTTTTCACGAAGAATGCTGGCTACCCAGGTGACACTACAATCCAGAATACAGGCTGATCTTAAGGACTTTTTAGATACCTCTGAAAGAAAGCAAACAACACAAGTTAAAAAAAGAAGTAGGAGGGGCCAAGCCATTTTAAATTCACACACAAAACTCTAATTTGATTACAATGTATAATTAAAGTGACCAGCTGTCTGTATATACTGTACAAATCCACCTGACAGGCCTCATATGCTGCTGCAGAAAAGCTCCGATTATCCAAGTGTTGTTGTTGAGATATTTCAAGTCCATGCTGTGATACAAAAAGCATCCTTGAAGCATATTGAACTTAAGTCCATCCACTCCACATGCCCCACTCATAGTCCTTACGAGAACAAAGCATTAAGGACATACAGGGAAGAAGGAGGACACTGAACAGCTGTGATGACGGGATGATGAGGATGTTTATTGCTCTATGTATGATGCGAATCACAGAAGCCAATCCGACATCACAGGTATGATGCAGCGTGGAGAAGGAAGACAAACTGTGTCTTGAGCAGAGCAGACATGCAGTGACTTGGTGTCCTCTTACCATCTTAGATAATAACTATCAGCTGAGTATACAGAAGGTTGCTGGAGCAGTTGACAAAGCACAAAGAAATTTTCCTGCGTCTTGCTTCAATACAGTTGTAGACAGTAATTGTTTTTAAAAAAATCTCCATGTAGTTCTACTTTTGTATGTGTTAAACCTGACACCACCAGTCAAGCTTTACAGAAAACCAGACAACCAGGAATATAGATGGTTAATATTAATATTTATTATTCACGATACAAATATTAGTAAGATCACAATCCCTTTGTCCGAACAGAGTCCAGTCTTCTTCCCTTGAGGCTGATCACACATGAACCCGATGAACCAAAGGTGAGAAACAAATCACTGCTCTCTAAAATGTCACTGCATCTCCAATAGCACTGCATTCCGTTCATACGTGCTTAATACCATCACACTTTACGTCGGGTTTCACAGTGCAACCCCAATGAACCATCACTGCAAAACACAAACAATAAAAACACAGTTTATTAATTAAATTAATAATTAAACAGGTCCAAGCTCAATAAAACACCCTTTAATAAACAGCTTTTTAAAACCGCATACCTGCTATGCCAGCATCTTGCCCACAGGAGGCGCTCCCTCACCCCATAAAACAGTGGTCACACTACAGTTTTCAAAAAACAACTATTTAAAAAAGTACACCATAAGGTTTGTAAAGAAACTAACCCTAAAAGATGGACTAACAGGCATCTTACCACAAGTTACTGGTGATGCCTCGTGTCGGTCTGCCCTCTCACAGAAAATCATCTTCACCTGCCTACTTGCCTGACATACTTTATCATTACCTGCCCCAGTCAGAGGCAGACAGCGGAGGACCACCAGGTGCCACTGGTTACATCCGCAATATGTTATATGGCCAGTTGTTAACATAAAAATGGTCCTATCTAGTTGTGCTAACACTACACATGCTGCTAAGAAAAATTCTAAATATTATGAAAAAGGTAACGTCCATTAACATAAAATGAAATGTTTCATGCCTTTTTGTTTCACTTTTAACAATTATGGCTAAAAAGCTTCTTAAACTCTGAAATTTATTGTCTCAAATAATTTATTTAGAATTAGAGTAAATTAGTAATAAGTCTGTTGTACCATTTGCTCTACTTCAGTACATTCAACCACAGTCATGGTGAAGACTGCTGACTTTAAAGTTGTCCAGAAGATGATCCTGAACGCCTTCAGCAGGGAGTTGCTGAGAAGCCTGGCTGTTAGCGAAGTGTTAAGAAGTACAAGTGTGGTAGGAAAAGGTGCACAAGCAACAGGGATGGCTGCAGCCTTTAGAGAATCGTCAGGAAAAGTTGATTCAAGAACTTGGGAGAGCTTCACCGGTGTCAGTGCATGAAGAGCCGCTAAGCACAGTCGTCTTGAGGAAATGAGCTACAGCTCTTGCATTCCTAATATCGAGACACTGCTCAGCACCTTAGCAGGGCCACAGGCTGATGGCCTCCATTGCCACGCCACATTGAAGTATTTCAGTATTGTATTTTTTTCTTTAATGCTTTGTAGGAAATATTCAGAAAATTTGAGATACTGAATTTTTGATTTTCATGAGCTAGAAAACATAATCATCTAAACTGAAACAAAAATGCAGCTGTGTGCTAGTTCATAGCACGAGTCAGGCCAATCAGAGGTTCTGTTGTCCAGTCATGCTCAGTCAGTCCAATCCTCCCTATTAGCGTGTCCTATAACTGAGGGAGCATTCATTCATTCTGCCTGCTCTGTGCTGCCACATCGCTGCTGCTTCAGCCTTCACTGGTCATCAACCTTCTCCTCCTCCTCCTAGATTTGCTGCCTATTCAGACTGTATTCTTTTAAAACATTGTCAATGGCAGGCTCTGCTTGGGAGGGGGGGGGGAATGATCTCAGGGACTGTGTCATGCCTCTGCAGATCATTACAGAGCATCACTTGAGCCAAACACAAAGACATGCAAATCTGAAATGAATGTTAAAGATGTGGTCTGGTCGTAGCTCACAGCAAGAGCTGATAACGTGTCTCCTGTCATGGCTGCTATTGTGTTGTGGTCTCAGTTAGTGTTTCCTTCTGTAGGATCAACCAGCCATAACTGACTTAGAAAAGAGTCAGCAGATTTTCGTCTCCCTACTCTGACTCCGGGATTTAAGACATTTACAATCCTCAAGCTGACACCCAGGTCAACTTATGATCAACGGGCACCTTACAGAAGAACTGCTAATTAATGATGTCAATAATCTCTTTATGAATGGTTACACAGCACAGTATGTGTCTATATAGGGGTTAATTAATAGTTCACATTAATTTACTGTGTTTAGTCTTGTTTTGATTGTCTGAGTGCCAGGAATGTAGCTCTCTAACGCCAAATACCATTTCATATTTCTACAAACAACTTGAAGGTTTATGAAAAGTGTAACTTCTCTGGCATCTGGACATCAACCCTACCTGTACCTGAAAGACCCACTTTGAGTTCTTTTCATACCATCAACAAGACTCCATCCTGTCCACTGCTCTGGTTCGCTTCAGTGGGCCGACCCAACCATCAACAGACTCATCAAATCCCTGCATCGCTAGGTTTAGGATAAGGACTGGGTCAGGTTAATTACCTAAAAAATAGTCATAGCAAGGGTTCTGCAAGGACAGGGTTAGCTTAGGGCAAATGTGTATCGACATGGAAATAGACATAACATCAGTCTTCAAAAGTCAGATAGCCGCTGCGATGAGAAATGTTCCTTGGGGTCCTGAAGCTTCAATGCCATTCTTCACAAATAAACAGTTTCATTCTCTTTGGAAAAGTAAGAAGTTATGCACAACAACTGCAGCGTAAACTTAAATTGCATTTCTTTACACCAAACTATTAACCGTGCCAAGCTGCACTTGTGCTCCAGCCCCGAGAGGAATTCCATTAAAATCAATTCTCTTTTAGTCAGGAAGAAAAATTGGTCTGGAAAGTGGCTCATTTAAATGATGTGTTGGTTACCAAACCTGACTTGCAAACAAAAATGCTGTGTCTGATATGCCAGGGGAGAATAAACACTGGTTAGCTACACAAACAGGGACTTCTTCTATAGTAAACTGTTAAAACTTGAGGCAAAGGCATCCACCACCATCAGGCAACCACCGTCTTTCCAAAGTCATCCTCCAAACAGAGCACGAATGAATAATTAGTTTCAAAGTAATTACATTTTCCAGCATTGTTGACGGTGGAGACCCTGACTGTGATCAGTCAATGCAACAAAACTCATTAATGAAATCACCAAATGCTTTCTAATCTCGACATATTGAATTCCCGTGGATAATAAATATCCTACCCTTTTCCTTTTCCCATTGTCACAACAGAATCAAAGAACATCTAGCACAGCTCAGTGGGTGCACTTCCAGATTTATTGCTTTGATTTCCACTGAGTCCACTCGTACTTTAAATTCATGCGGTCGAGGAGCTGAAACTTGCTTTTTCAAGTGGAACATATCTTTTTGACCACATACATGCAATTCATTTGGTCAAATTCACACCTATGCATACAGTTTTTATGAACATCGTGCATAGATTCTTCTTTCTGCAGTCGCTGAATGGGCAAAACCACAACAGCAACAATGGCATGAAAACAGACAAGTGTTTTGGCTGTTGGCCTATATGTAAATTCACCGAGTGGTCAGGGGGATTTTTGGCTGGCAGTTTGTGTCAACTGGCTCTCGCTGTCCTCCTCACCTGCCCTCTCTTCAGGCTCAAACGGCTCCCTCTGCCACACCAGCAGTTAAAAACCATTTAAACAGACCTCACTTAACAATAAGCTCAAACTAATGATCCACCTCTCCTACAGACTCTCAGTAATAGCCATGCCACTGAAGCGTTGGGATTCTCATCATGTCAGCCAGATTAGGGCTGCAGCCACAGAACTGAAAGCCTGTAGAGTCGCTGTGCTCGGTTCATCTGCAGGACAATGCAGTCTGGAGTTTACTTTAATGATATTATTCCCTGTAATGTGGTTCCAAATTTTCAAAAAGTTAATACTTACCAAAAGTGATTCAACTGGTAATTTTGAAAAAATAACTCCATTTGTAAGTTTCACTTTTGTTTTTGAAATCGTGACTCGTTTTTGCTTTATGCAGACTTGAAAGCAGGTCAGAAAGCAGGTGTGTCTTATGAAAGGTGTGCTAAGCAGAGCGTGGTGTGTCAGGACGCTCACAGAGTGTTGGGTCACTGGCTTTGTCCTCGTGTCATGTATTATCCCTCACTGTGGGCACACAGCTGCCTTGCATGACCTTTTCAAAGAGCCCTGCAGTCTCTCTGTGTCCACAGTAGCTCTCCTTCAGCTGTACCTGCTTTTCCACAACCTGTCGGCTCTCTAATTAGCACATAGTCATTAGACCCATCAAAGGCTTGGTACAATATCTCAGTGCCCGGATGGAACTGGTGGGAGATTAAGAAACTCCCACTGGCGAGATGCCTTTTCTTTTATGATCATCCGCCCTCAAGTCAAATGCTGAACCCCCACAGGCTCACAAGTACAATAAGAGAAACAGATAGGGACAGTCCCATTTCATCATGCTCCAATACACAAATAGGACAAGATGAACACTTATTAGTGAATCTGACAGCAGTATCGGAGGAGATCAGTCAGATCATGAGATGAGACTTGCAGCACTGAGCCATATCTGTGGTCAGTAGCAGCAGTTTTAACACAGCAGATGGCCCTAGATACAACACTGCCACCGATCGGCTACGACAATTATCCAAGCATCTCCACAGCATTTTGTTTGGAATCATCCTCTCAGTGGAGACAAAATCCTATCTTGACTTGATTTTAAGAGCAAAAGGAAATCAGGGACTCTGTAGGAGAATCACCATGAATGTCTAATCTGTTTCCAGATAAATATGCTGGAGAACAAATGCTGACATTGATCAGGAACACAATGTTGCTTCAGTGGGATAAAGGTAGTACATATCTAACTATGTTGTAGGGTTACAATAACACACAGTAGCTATTTCCATCCAACTCTCTCTCACATGCCTCTTTTTAATACCTCAGGTTTTTGTGTTGGATAAAATTTGCTTCTAGAAGCCACTACATGCAAATCAGGCAAAAATGAAAAGAAAAACAATCTGATTATTCATCCTGTCAAGTGAATGCACACTGTGATGCTCAGAGCAATGTATTTTGTAAAGACTTACTCTACAATAAACACATTTTTCACATTTCATGTGTTGAGCTGGCAGGTCAGTTCCTCACTCAGTGTTTAAAAAAAGGCACATTCCAATTCTGACAGCATAGGCAGCAGTAAATCGTAGCCCTCACTGCACATATAACAGATGCTCTTGTACCTCTGCTAAAGTCAAGCATAATATAGCATGAAGAACACAGGAAAGAATGAGAAGGGAGATAGTCCTGTCATTGTCACAGGATGCACTTAACTTGTCCCTCAACTGTGCACTGTGTTGCTGCTTATGGGTCTGTAGATGACTGACAGCTGGAATTGAGGCTCTTCTCCTTAACTGGTCAGATGCTCAAATCAGAAAGCCATTTTGCCCTGCTTACATTTCCACTGAATAACAGCATCAGCTAAACGTTTCTAATGGAAAACACGACTTGTTGCTTCCTATCTCTCATCTGGTCAAGGTCAGCATGCCGAACACTACTGTTGCAGGACAAAAGATGCCACACAGAAAATGCCGAGTCATCACAGCGGATAAATGTGACATGTGTTTGTGTTGTGCAGGGAACTGTCAACAGTTCCGATAGATTTGCTTTCCCTCAGCAAATTAAAGTTCAACAGACTTTCCGAAGGCAATTTTATTGGAAACATTAATGATACTATCTTTTTTTTTTGTTTTGCTTAAAGTGTGCTGATTGATGACTACAATACTAGATTGCAGTTCAACAGTCAACTGTCATTTTTTTGTGTGTGCACAAAACTAATGAAATCACTTGTTAATTAGTGAGCTTAGATTTGCTGGAAGGTGGATTTGTACAATATGTACTCAACACTGGCCTCTTTAATTATAGATTAAGATCAAATTTGAGAATTTTAAATCACTCTGCTTCTCCCTCTTCTTCATTATGGACCTTTGTTTACTTTGCTTCAGAGAATCCTCAAGAATATCCTCTATTAGAGATGGTACTGTAGCCTTTCATTGCACTGCATTTGGGCAGTCAGCATTCTGTATGAAAGCCACAGCTCAGAGGAACGTCTTACCAGACGACATAAAGAGCTGCAGTTCTATCAGTAGCTTTAAAGCCACATAGGAAAATCTGCTAAAAGCTTCTCAACTCTCTAACTGCTGACTCTGCGTTATATTAGTTTGCTTTGTATACAGACATCCATGCTTTTATTTTTTAACCTACACTTGGTGCTGTGTGGTGTCTGCAGTGGTGGAATGTCACTTAGCATGTTTACTCAAATACTGTACTCAAGTACACACAAAGTATTACACTTTTTTCACTGCATATGTCTGACAGCTATAGTCACTTTTTGATTTTTTTGTTTTATACCCTTTGTTTTCAGCGAAACCTCCAAATTTGGTGATTTTGAATGTTTGTCAAAGGATTAAGTGTTCCTTTGTGGAAAACTCTCGTACTTCTTAAGCTAAATAAACTATTTAATAACTTACTGGGATGAGCTGGGAAATGCAGTGTCACTGAAAACAAGGCTGTTTTAGTGAGCTCATGAAAAGCTGACATTTTGAAGATACGTGGCTCTCACAGGACAGTGATGGTCCAAACATTATGATCTCATACAATTTGATGCATTACTGTCCCCCCCAATAACACATAGTTAAAAGGCGCACAACCATAAACATCCACAGCAGTTAAAAGCAACACACACACTAATGTAGCAATGATATTAACCCAAAAGCATCATACACACGTGGACAAAATTGTTGGTACCCCTCGGTTAATGAAAGAAAAACCCACAATGGTCACAGAAATAATTTGAATCTGACAAAAGTAATAATAAATAAAAATTCTATGAAAATTAACCAATGAAAATCAGACATTGCTTTTGAACTGTGGTTTAACAGAATTTTTTTTAAAATAAATTCATGAAACAGGCCTGGACAACCCTTAACTTAATATTTTGGTGCACAACCTTTTGAGGCAATCACTGCAATCAAACAATTTTGGTTACTGTCAATGAGACTTCTGTACCTCTCAGCAGGGATTTTGGTTCACTCCTCATGAGCAGACTGCTCCAGTTGTCTCAGGTTTGAAGGTTCCTTCTCCAGACACCATGTTTCAGCTCCTTCCACAGATGTTCAATAGGATTTAGACCAGGGCTCATAGAAGGCCACTTCAGAATAGTCCAATGTTTTCCTCTTAGCCATTCTTGGGTGTTTTTAGTTGTGTGTTTTGGGTCATTATCCTGTTGCGAGACCCATGACCTGCGACTGAGACCAAGCTTTCTGACACTGGGCAGCACATTTCTCTCTAGAATACCTTGACAGTCATGAGATTTCATTGTATCCTGCACAGATTCCAGACACCCTGTACCAGATGCAGCAAAGCAGCCCCAGAACATAACAGATCCTCCTCCATGTTTCACAGTAGGGACAGTGTTCTTTTCTTGATATGCTTCATTTCTGCGTCTGTGAACATAGTGCCTTTCCAAAAAGTTCCAGTTTTGTCTTGTCTGTCCATAGGACATTCTCCCAGAAGCTTTGTGGCTTGTCAACATGCAGTTTGGCAAATTCCAGTCTGGCTTTTTTATGATTTGTTTTCAACAATGGTGTCCTCCTTGGTCGTCTCCCATGAAGTCCACTTTGGCTCAAACTACGACGGATGGTGTGATCTGACACTGATGTACCTTGACCTTGGAGTTCACCTTTAATGTCTTTAGAGGTTGTTCTGGGCTCTTTTGTTACCATTCGTATTATTCGTCTCTTCCATTTGTCATCAATTTTCCTCCTGCGGCCACATCCAGGGAGGTTGGCTACAGTCCCATGGATCTTAAATTTCTGAATAATACGTGCAACTGTAGTCACAGGAACATCAAACTGCTTGGAGATGGTCTTACAGCCTTTACCTTTAACATGCTTGTCTATAATTTTCTTTCTAATCTCCTGAGACAACTCTCTCCTTCACTTCCTCTGGTCCATGTTTAGTGTGGTACACACCATGTCACCAAACAGCACAGTGACTACTGTAACCCTATAAATAGGCCAACTGACTGATTACAAGTTTGTAGACACCTGTGATGCTAATTAGAGGACACACCTTGATTGAACATGTCCCTATGGTCACATTAGTTTCAGTCTTTTCTAGGGGTACCATCATTTTTGTCAATGCCTGTTTCATGAGTTTATTTTTTAAAATAATTCCGTTAAACCACGGTTCAACAGCAATGTCTGATTTTCATTGGTTAATTTTCATAGAATTTTTATTTATTATTACTTTTGTCGGATTCAAATTATTTCTGTGACCATTGTGGGTTTTTCTTTCATTAACCGAGGGGTACTAACAATTTTGTCCACGTGGGTATATAACAATAAAACACTGATGAGGAAAATTTGACAGCCCAGTGAGTTTTTTTCTTCTTCATTTTTTATACCAAAAGCAAATTTAGCTGATAACTGTAAAATAATAAAAACTTTTATTAAAGTATGCGATCAGAATACATTTTGACCAATGTGTGTGTGTGTGTGTGTGTGTGTGTGTGTGTGTGTGTGTGTGTTTGTGTGTGATGTACAACAACACGTAATGTTGTGCTATGTGTTTGATTAGTTAGCGACAGAGTTACATATAAGCAATTTTAAAGCAATCGGGAGGGTTTTTTTCATTGAAAAACTCCTAAATATTTAACTTGATGCACAAGTTAAATTTTTCAAGGTTAAATCAACTACTGTTGTTGAAGGACCTAAATAGTCCGTGTGCATATGTTTTCATTGGGACCGGCCACGAGACTACAGATTAAAAAGTAGGCTAGCACTGGTACGGTACATAAAATGGTAATATACGTTGTGGAAAGCATATGGTAAACAGAAATATCTGTTAATATGTTTACGACTGTATATGGCTCCTTACAAATAAAATAAACAAACACATTCAGCAAGTTCTGTATGGTGTGACTTTGAGCACTATGGCATACACAGTGGTACAACTTCATTTGCATCTATGTGGAAGTACAGCTATTGTCCTGTTTAAAGCACATATTGTTTAATAGCTGCAATTTTCATTCAAATGAATCCTAGACAGCAGTCCCGACCTTGATCATTAAAACAGGACTAAGGGGCTTTTTTTCCTGTCTGTTTGGCTGTGAGGAGCACACTACTTCATCATGAGGATTTTTAATGCAGCTGTCCTTTAGTGGTACAAAGTAGGCCAAGCACTGCAGCGATTTGAAAAGGTTTGCACTGCTGGCCTTCCAACACAGCCTGAGCTCCACGATGGCTGAATAAAAAGTGACCAGTCTTGGGAGAAAGAAGAAACTTTATGTTTTAAAAATTGAGCCAGGGCATGGAAAGAGGACATCACATTATAGCTCAGGGAGATAGGGAGGAACGTGATCAGATGCCTAAAAGAGGCTCAGGTGCTGGAAACAGAAATTTAATGATGTCCCAAGAGGAGACAAAGCCAAAGCAGGCTGACCCTGTCAAGTCAAAGCCAAGGATAGTTACCTTGCCAGGGCACGGGACATGTAAATGGGTTTGTCCCTCTTCGTGCTTTGACATTTCAGCGGGCCAAAATATTCTGCCTCATTAAAGCGTTTGTGTAACCAGTTTACGGCAGGCGTGTGTGTGGCAGTTGAGCGCTTTTGTTTGGTGTCAAATGTGCCGAAATCTGGGGTCAAAAAGACTACATTTCTCCGACGGCATCCCAGTGAATTGAATAGGAGCAAATACTAAGCAGACCTGCTGGTGACATGCAACAGTGTTTCTGTCATTGAGCTCTACAAGCTTTTTCTACAGTGACAGATGGTGCGGTCAGCTTGAAAACAGTGGTGAAGGACACACAGCCAAGATGTCATGGAACGTCCCCGCCTCCATCTATATTGACTTAGTGTGAGTGCAAGTGAGACGACCTCACACTGGGCCTCTCTTATAATGCACTATATCATCTTTACACTGTGTGTGTCTCTATTCCCCAGACCAAACCCTGCACAGCACCCTCTCATCAAACAGGTCCAAGGGTCAAATGGTTGCGCAGTCCGCCTCACGTCAGATTTACAACATATGAGAGACCTTGAGACACATTCTTACATTTTCTCAGCCCAGTACATGACTGGGTATGGTTTCTCCTGGGAGATGCAACTCCATCATCCCCACCGGCCCTAGAGGACACTACCGGCTTCGCTGTGTTAATTAAATACATCGTCGACCTCAGATTATGTAGAGCCCATCTGTAGTCACCTTTAACTGTGACTCTTCAGGCTAATATGCAATGAATTATTTTACAATGCGCCACATATTGTGGAGGTGAAATTTAGCATCCTTTCAGTGATATTCACAATATGCTGTATTGATGCTGTCAGACAACAGGCTTAAGGTTAAAGGTTCAAGATGGACTATATTATCTCTTCAGGGAAATTCTTTTACTCCTGAACAACACATACAATTTAGATTGTATGTGTTGTTCAGGAGTAAAGGATGTAAAAGTCACTCACTGGACCCCTTGGCTTTCTTTCAGGGCTTTTTAAAACTACACAGAGAAATCGAAGCAAAGGATGACTATATAGAATAATCTAAAATATAAAACATGTTTTGACTTATTTCACACTTTTTCGTTTACTACATAATTCCATATGTGTTCATTCATAGTTTTGATGCCTTCAGTGAGAATCTACAATGTACATAGTCATGAAGAAAAGTCATTAAATGAGAAGAGGTGTCCAAACTTTTGACTGGTAGTGTATGTATATTTATGCACTATAGTTGTTAAATATGAAATGACTTTTCATATCGGTCTGTGTGTGGAGGTGAGAAAGTATTTAGGATCTGAGAATAGTTTTGGTCATCCATCAGTTTTAATGGTATTATCTTGCTATGTTTAGGATTTGGTTAGGTTTCGGCATTTTAAACTACTGGTCAGCAAACAATCAGCATTAAAATAACTGCTTCATTAATGCTGGAGACCTTTGATATCAGGGCTGCAATATTTCAGTTCTTAATTTTCATGTGATGCTGGCTAGTGTGGGCAACAGAACAACAGACAAAAGCAGTTGCACCGATAAATTCATGACATGCCGTTCCACTGAAGTCACCGAATGGGTCAGAGAAAATTACATTAAAAACAGTACAAAGAATCATCTGACATAACTATCCTTAAGGTTTACAGTCTGTAGTACACTTAGAAATGGTTTTAGGGTAAACTCATATTAATAATCTGCTATTCACAGAATGCTGAGTTTGTTCTACACAGACAGGCCACTTAAGGCATTCAGGTGTTTTTGAAATGTGAGATAACATGTTCAATCAATTAGGTAAGTGAGAAGGAAAGAAACCAGTGCTATAAAATATCACTAACACTGTAGGATTCTGAACTAATACCAGTAATTTTATTCCTTCTCACTGAAGTGCTGCGTTTAGCAAAGCACACTTTCTGCTTCTTTGGTCCACTCAGACCTCCACTGTTATTTGTGTTATTCTAATTCCCTGAAGGAATATTCTGCTCAGATAAATATGCACAGCCCTGTTCGCATGCACTTGCCTTGACCCCAGACACTTTTGAAAACAGCAGATCCATTTTTTTTTCACATGTGGAATCTATTGGTTTTTACTCCACAGCCGCCCCCAGAGCCCTGCACTTCTCCGAGAATCCCTGCAGCGATAAAAAGAGAAAACCACAGCCAGTGAAAGGAGTGCAGATATTAGTCTTCATCAGACCAGTGAGACAATGACGCTTATGAAGACCTATGTCATTTAATATACATCACCAGCCTAAAATGGGAGCACAAAGCACAAGCTAGTGCCTTGGGCAGCTCTAGGCTGGGCCAACCGGAACGCAGAAGAAGAAATCAGCCTTGTCCTTCAAAGCCACTTCTGCAACTGCTGGTAAAATAAATGATCTTCAATCTCCTCTAAAAAGCAACAATTTATGAAAGAAACACTACATTTGCGTTCTGTTGTCAATCTTTAACACATTGGGTGCTTCATGGCGTGAAACAACGATTTGTTTTCTCGACCACAATATCTTGTGAAAGTAGATCTTTCTGCTGTTTCACAGTCACATGTCAAACTGATTAATTTCTGAAATCAAATGTTTTTGCCCAATCAGAATCTTCTAATGAAGTAGTTCATTTTTTTCCCCTCTGCCACAGCCCAATTAAGAAATGTCTTCACTGTAATCAGTAAAGAAAGGAAGACAAAAAAAAAGTCTCAGAAGCATTTCATTAATCAATTTAACAGCGACAAGCAATTATTTCTCATGGTTAAAGTGCACGCTATCAATCTGGACTGTCCAATTAGCCTATGCTTAGTTTTTTAATGCACATTTCACTTGACCTCTTCTGCGTGAATGTGCTTGTTGAAACTTTTCAACAAGAAACTTTAACATTGGTCTAATAGAGCTGCTCGAGGTTCCAAAGTTCACCTCATATCTCATTATACAATAGCACTTGAAGCTGCATCGGAGCTGGCTGGAAGGAGGATAGTAAATCCCTAGGAGGTAATCACCGTGTGTCAGATGAGCAAAATATGTATCTGGCTCAGAGACAAACTCTATGTTGGGCTGGGGTTTGCTGCTGCAGCGTGGGTTTTGATTTATAATTGAGCATCTGATGTCAGCTACTGATAGCACCACCACAGCACTAGAAAGATATATTGAACATGATCAGGCTCTACTGTGATCTAATTCTATTATCAGCGGGAAGTGTCTGTGTATATGTTTTTTCCCCTTCTGATGGTGGGCCATGCATGTATCTACAGGCAAAGAGGGGCTTTGTTAGACATGACTTAAGAGAAGATTACTGTGTCTTTCTTTTGTTGATGATCACTTTCAGATATAACCGAATCTTGTAGTACAAAGCGTAAGCCAAGGAAGCCGACTTACCAAGGATCTGACAATTTTTTACTTGGTATCTCCAAACTCCAGAGGCCTCAGCATGTTACATTTTTGAGGAGATAAACATCTCACAACATATTGTGTAAAAGCTATGTTGGTCCACAGTGCAAAACAAATTCCTTTCAGAGGAAACGCTGTGAAATTGTGAGATTCCTGCATTTTTTCATCTGTTCTTTTCTTATCCTTCAAGTTCTGTTTGAGACTGATCTTTTTAAAAATATAATTTTTACACTTTATTACATTTTTGCAGTCACTGCTTTGTTGCTGTTTTAGTTGTTGTTAGCTTCAAAAATACTTGGTTTAAAGATACTTCAGTTTAGGCACCAGAATTCCTTGATTAAGTTAAAATACTTGCATACTGACCTGTCAATCATAAAGTAGTCCTGCCTGACTACATACCCTGCTTTCTTGTCTATTTGACTCTAAATGGGACCATGACAAAATAAACATCATGTTGAATTGAATAAGCTTTGAAAGTAATGAACGAGACTAGAAACTAATTTGGTAAATGTTTACAGAGGTAACAAATTAAGTGGGAAGTTGAATCACTTACTCATAGCCTCTATACAATCAGGGGTCTTTTTGCAACCAGAGGAGTCACCCACTGATGGCCATTGAAAAGAATGCAGGTTTAAGTCACTTCCAGATTGGATATTTTACATGCAGCCTATGGTTATAAATCTAGCTTTACCCGAACTACAAATTAATAAAAAATAACCAGACTCAAGTGTGAAATGATGAAGAAAGCCGAATATAACAAAGACATCAGACATTCTTTACACAGGCACACAAGTGAAACAAATGTCATTAACAATGGCTTTGTTTCATCAAGTGGCCCAGTGAGTGATGCCAGCGAGGCAGTGTGCATGATACCAGGATCCTAGAGAGAGCTCACATAAATGGAATACAGTTTTTTAAAAATTTAATATTGTTAATTACACCTGTGCTTTTCTTGATGTGCTAAAATGTCTACTGTTACCTAACAGTTGTAGAGAGAGCACATTAAAACAGTTATGGTGAACTTCTTTAATTGCTGTACTTCTATATTTGAATGTCACCCCCTTACAACAGAGCCACTAAAATCAATGTGGATGGCATTGCTAGTACTGATATGTACTGATACGTTTCTGCAGCATGTGGGTCATTCCAGAATTGGAGGACATCTGGGCTTCAAAATTTTGAAAAACAGACCTTTTCTTTTACAATTTTCTGCAACATATTCATCAATAATCAGTAATGAACTTTCAAAGACTTGATTGGCTCAGCTTACACATAAGTGGTACAATTTTTATTACGTTTTATTTGCTGTTTGCTATCCCTACTCTACTCACAGTAACAGGGTTACAAATCCATGCTAATGTTAACTTTTTCTCGAGAGTAGAAGCTATATATTTAGCTAGCTGTTACTGCTGACCAAGAGCACAAACTTACTGATGTAAAAAATGTAAAGAAAAAAGTAAACAAAATTAGTTTTATCTTGATAAATGCATAACAGGGCTGCATGAGGTAGAGTTAGACAATCAAGGCTGACAATGATATGAACATATGAAAAATAGAAAAGAGGACATAGCTTTGCTCTACATATTCTTTTGAAAAACTGTTTTCATGATGTCAGTTCCAGCGTATCATGTGTTTCACTGTTTTCTTCTTCTTCTACCAGCTAAAAAGGTTATACTAACTGGGTTGTTGTGGGACACTCGTTCCATGTATAATAATTATTATTTAACATATCATGCTGATTAAAAAATATCCTCCCATAATTACAAGAGACATTAGTGAAAAAATGAATACCAAAAAAGAAGATTTAAATTTCATTTTAACTGTTTATTTAAATTCAATTTGGTAATCAGGGGTGTTAGACAAGAGAAAAATGGCATTTGAGCGGGAACTCCAGACTTATTTGGTATTTAAAAAATATATATTTTCAAGCATTCTTTTCTTTTAGTCTTTTTTAGATTTGGTCTCAGGACAAGTAAATTTACAAAACAACTGCATGTTTTAGTAGTTTGTACGTGGAATATTTGAAATTTGATTGGTGGGATGTAAAATGTTCTCCAGTTCTTTAATGACCCATGTATCAGCTTTTAGGCTTGAGAAGCAGTATTTGACTAAACGAGGACCACATTGGTTGTGGTCACAGCTGTGTGATACACACTGGCAAGTCGCTGTAATCAAACTGTTTACACATTTACGCTGATGTCCAGCAATGTCGTGACTAGGTTTGGTTTACATTTTCTGCTGTGACATGGAAGCTTGAAGATCCTGGTGGATGATGTTAAATAGACCCCCCTAAAGTTACAAAGAGTTCTCGCCTTCAGTGACATTTGACAAAAGCCAAGAAGACAGAGCCGGCCTTCGTCTCAGCTGTTGCGAAGGAGCTGCTCAGTCCACTTAACGTATCTCTGACTACAAATTTGAAGTCTTATCATAGCCACTCGCCTAACATTTCCTCGATAAGTACAGGTTAATAAATATATATGATCCCTTAAGTTAACCATACAGCTTTGCACACACAGTGCTAATAACGCATTTAACAGTTGAAAAGTCTGTTTGTATTGCTGCAGGGTTGACTTCCAATCTATTTCCTGCATTTGCAGCACCAATCTCTAACAGCCTAAGCATAGTGCCGCAGAGGATGCCGACCTCCCGTCTCCAAAATGCTCAGATCATGGGTTTTTGAAAAATATGATGAGTTTGAATAAGGAGCTCTTCTCCCCTGTGGCAGGTCTGTCCAACCTCACAAGGTTTTACAGTTTAGTGGGTTTGACTGGAAATCCTGTTAGCGCAGGACCTCCAGCTCCTTATCTGTCTTAATCAGAGACTGCAAGAACAGACAGCAACAAGCAAGTGTGAGATCCGCTCTCTCTGATCATTACATCAGCTACTCACCCTGCTAGCTGAATATTTATCATATCTCTGCTTTACCATGCATGAATACAGCCAAGGGACGCTGCAGCCGAACTTTAAATTTCAGTTAAATTGCCTTTTAAACAGTTACTTCACCGGTGCTTAGTTCCTCTGAGTGTCAGTAGACCTTTATTCCTCATCAACAATAAGAAAAGTGCTCCTGTGTGATGAGAGCCAAAGTAAAAGGTAGATAACAAGTGACAGAATATTTCCTTGCAATATTAATGGATAAAAATTGAGGTGTGCTATAAGTAATCCATCACTGAGGCCAGCTGGGAAAGACAAAACTGTCACTCACCTGTCGTCCTTTGTTGGTGTGGTTGATAAATGCTGTTTTTGTGGAAGCGAGTTTGCAGTATATGTGGTCATAAGGACAAAAGACTTTATGATATACAGATTATAAAGCACTCTGAACCCAATTTGCAACTTATACTACATGAATAAAATTTACCTACCATTAATTAAAGTCCATCCAACTAATTTCCTCCACTTTTTTTTATTTCTCAGTGCACTGTGTTTGGCTGAAATAAATGTTTGTCAGTGCATTTTTTTAAACTGTTGTGATATGATTCTTTTCACAGCGTTATACTTTTACATATCTCTATGTTGTGTTGTCATCATATCAGCTTCTCTGCATTGTACGCATGTTAATGTTTCTCCTGCCAAGCCCCCTTTGATTCCTTCAAAATGTCAGGGAAATCAGTTGTTATCTTGTTAGCGAGATGTTCTATCTAACGATCTATCTTTAGTCACTCTTATGATTCCTGCTCGGTGATTCTTCAACAGTGACACCGCCTCCGATGACTCACTGAGCAACAGACACCAGAGATTATTAATGTTTTTACAAAAATAGTTACACAGAAATAACAGCAGAGGCAGTAACCCATGGTTACAGAGATTACATCACTTGGTGTCATTGATCTCTTCTGCACTCCGTTCCCAGGTTCTAATTAATCTGTGGCGACAACCCGTAGTGTCAGGACGCATTCAGTGAAGTCATTTTCATTTATAAAACAACAAAAAACAGGTTTTCAATTCATTTGTTGCCATCCAACTCTGGAATTATAAATCAGTATTTATTTTTTCCTGTGAGAGATGTGCCTAACTGGTGTCCTATCTCATTTAAGAAATGTTACATCACCAGTCAGTCATGGAACTCTTTTTCTTAATCTTTGGTAATAAGTGCGGGGAAAAGAGAAAGAGAAAGTTTGCAGAGGAGAGAGGCACGGTCATAATGAACTGGCTTCCTGCAGGGTAATAAAGGTCTGCATCTAATGCCAAGGGCAGCCAGGCAAGCACGAAGACCATTACAGCCGAGCGTGCTGGCTTACAGCTCTGACTGGGAGGCCAAAAACAGCTCAGAGAAAGCCCCTCACCCTCACCCCCACCTGCTTCTGACTGCAGACACAATTATCTTGGGAAGTTGCAGCCAATGCTTCCTTGTGGCACCAAAGGTGAGGACATGTTAGAAATGTCATTTTTTAAAATACTTTTCTTTTTTTTTTTCCAGCAAAAGAACGAGCAGTGAGTACACTCCCTGGAGCATTTCTTCAGGACAGCAGGACAGAGAAGAGAAGCAGAGTAAGGCAGACAGGCCACAAAAAGACTTGTACTTACGCTCCAAGCAGTGGGTCATGTGCTTTCTCAGGTTGCTGCGTTAAATAAAAGCACAGAAAAATGCCAAAATGCCACAACTGTTTATCATTAAAAATAATTGCTCTCCAGATACAGGTTTTTAACTCCCTCCTTATAACTAATATAACCCTGTTACAGGATGTAATGTAGTTTTAACTGATAGTATTTAGTGGAAATAAATCCTTGAGGCCAGGCATTTTCTAAGCTGATGAATCACAAAACATGAAAAGCACCCCAATTTCTAATTGCTAGAACATTTTTTTCTTAGCTGTTCAAGGGAAAGAGATGCAATGAAAAGTCATACTGAGATTTTTCAGCACAGAGCAAAATAATTTGCACAAAATGAGATGCGGGAAGTCATTTGAAATGGCACTGAGGCTTGAAGAGGAAAATTGCACACGGTGATTTGTTAAGAAGTTCCATTAACTCTGCATTTAATTTGCTTGGACTTTGACAGCACGCATTGCTACTGTACTGTATGCCACACTCTACGGAAACTGGTTTCACTTCACAGTATGGGGGGACGTGCGGAAAGAGCTCTAAATTAAATTCAACCAACGTCACAAACTGCTCCTATTTAGATCAAAGTGCCGATATGGAAATCTAAAGAAAGGTTACATTGAGGGCTGCTGATGTAAAGCTCTGTGATTCCTGACTGGGCATGGCACAACTAAGAGGAGAAAAATGAAACAAAAAGAGGCTGAAAAAAAATGACAAAAGCCAATTTTTTATGTGTTTATTGTACCACGTCTGTGCTATTCTTTCCAAACCTCTGTAGCGATTGTAAACCTGTTACTATCACACATATATCAACATTATCTTGCTCTTTACTACGGTACTTAGACAAGCTTTGCACTACTTTACAACATCTACAGAGGCCTCTGTCATTTGGCCTGTGCCATTTTACAGCCTCTAGAATAGTATTATGTCCTTCTCCTCTCATTCTTAGGCTTTTCATTCCGGTCACTATATTCTGAGTATAATAATCTTAGTGCACTCCGGAATGAATATAAATGCGGAATCTGTTGAGGAATGGAAAGTTTGTAGCTTATACGCTAATCAGATTTGACGAAGCAGTGATGCATTAGTGAATATATATCATGTTTATTCTTCATGATTAATGTTGTTTGTGGTCTAAAGTGTGATCAACCGCTGGCCTTGTGTCAGTATTAATTGCAGTGCAGCAAGAGGTTGTCTGTTTGACTTTAGCCCAAGAGGGCACTAATGTTAAATGAAGAGTCAGACCATTACATGCTGCACATGTACTAATGAAAAGATTCCGGTTGTGTTTCGGAGAAGCTCCCGCTCTCCGCAGACCTGAGGAAGGCTTTAAAGAGATTAAATTATTTCCTGATGTCTCTGCTTGTTAGAAAAAGCAATGTGATATTTAATTTTTTATCAAATATTTCCTCTGCCTTGTGAGAGCCCTTCTTTCCTTAAACTTACTAATACTTGAGGTGTTTGCCTCATGATACTTTGGACCATGTTGGGATGAATTTGAAATGAAGTCATCATGTTTGTAAAGGAAAAAAAGAAATTCTCATTTTCTCCTCGAAAGTGTCTTCAAGTCAACAGCATGCTCCTTGAGGGTGCTCTTTGATTTACTGTAATAAAATTAGTGGCCTGAGAACACAAAATTCTTTTCAAAGGAGCTCTAACATCAAAGCTGGCATACAATTAGGCTTCCCTCCAAATGCCATCTATTTATCTCTGACTGTGCCAACACCATTAGCTGATGCGTCATGGTTTAGATTTCTTTTTGAATTTTAACAGGATGTCAGAGTTTTGATGGAGATGGTTACAGTTAGTCACGGGTCAAACTGGGGGAAACAGACAGAGAGCTGCATCTCAACAGGCAACATGAAGTGATGTGTCCATGAAATTATGACTCAAAATTGAAGCGCACACCCTTTGTTTGATTGTACGAAATTTTTTGATTCAGTTGCTTTACTTTGAAATCATAATACATAATTGCACACTGCAGAATCACACTAGTTACTTATTGTAGCCTTCTAAAATATAGTGTACTTTAGTGTCAGTGAACAGCCTGATGCACTGCTATGATCCTGTAAGCCTCGCTTGTCCTTACCCACGCAGAGTCATGAGCAAAGCAGCCCTGATTAAAATGGATTTAATTGCTCTTTACAATCCAGTTACTTCAATCAAAATCAATCTTTACAGAGTTGCTATGGCAAGTACTCAGTGTTCCTCCTGACATGGCGATCGCTCAGAAATTGGCGTGTTAGTGTCCCTGCCACAGTCTAAAAAACAAAAACATTTTCCCCATTTTTATTTCTGTTACACTGATGACAAAAAAGGGAATGTAGCGCAGACATTTTTTTAAAATCTAAAATGTATATATTTTAGCCATATGGCCATTTTCTCTTCAGTCAGGCTGGAAGACAACTGAATCATGTACACTGAGAACAGAGTAAGGTCAATGGAGGGAATTGAAAAGGGGGGGGAAATTTGAGGTCAATATATTCCCAACTGACAGCATATTTATTGGGTATAATTTCAAAACAACTCATATTATCTTTCAATATAGTAGTAATTGAAGAAATAACAAATGATATTGTGTATTTTGTGTATATTTAATGATACAACATCAGCAGCCTCACATGTCATGAGATGTTTTCTTTTTGAAATGTGAAAAAAGTCATTTCTGCCACTGTATTTACTGTAATGGAAATCATGATAGACATTCTGATAGACACATCTGCATCTGGCAGATCACAAAATAACTTTATCACTTTACCTGCTAATGAAACCACTGTATATACTGGACAGTTTACATTCTAGACGTCATTCATTATATCTGTACACTCATGTGCACCTACTTATGCCATTTGCACATCTAAGCACATTCTCATTTGCACATTCTGTTTATTTGAACGTTTCTGTATCACTCATGTATATTCTGTAGATTCTTTCTATATTATCTTTTCTATATTTATTTATTTATTTATTTATTTTAATTCCACTTTATGCAATATTCTGTGTTGCTCTATTGGTTACCCGTTTATTGAATATCCATGGTGCTGTAACAACTGAATTTCCCTCTGGTGATTAATAAAGTCAGTCTAAGTCTATTCTCCATAGCAGGTATTTTGACCTGTCAAAGCAGCAACATGCAGGTGAGACAAATTTGTGTATTGTTGGCTCAATTCCATTAAGTGTCCCAGTAAACTGTGACAGTGATCGCATAATACAAGGACCCTTCACCTAGCTCACCTAAATGGAATGCAATTGTTTTTAAAGTCTGAACCTGTGCTTATTCTGCTATGACAAGCCGGAATGAGTGCTGTGAAACATGTCTATTCCACTGCTATAAAAAGCAATTAATTTGGCTTATATCATAATTCAGTGTCTGAAACTGAAAAAAGCACATTTTATTTACATATATATATATATATATATATATATATATATATATATATATATATATATATGTCCAGATTTGATGTTCTGGAAGACAAGTGGCTGATTTATTATTTGGTATGAAAACTTGTTGTGGCACATTTTAAAACTGACCCATATTGTGAAAGCTTTAGTCGATTTAGATTCAAGTGGTATTTGATCGTATAAAATGCAAAATAAGTGATGGCGTAACTGAGAAATGTTTCACATCGCTGTCCACTTATAGTAATGATCTCCCTGCGGCATTAAGCTGCAATAGCTGACTGTAATCTGTGGCCGATGGCACAAATGATGTGCCTGCATCCTCCATGGTAAAGACAACATAGCTGCTGACTCAGTCTGGCGCTGTATTAAACAAATGGTGTAAAATGACTGTCTTGAATTAAACCACATTTCTGACTCATCAGAAGCTCATTCAAATATCCACAGCCAACTGATTTAACAAAATCATTATAATTCATGTCTTTCCCTGTGAGAAAACTCATCCTGCTGGTTAGTGTGTGTCGTCTCTATGAGTGGATTACATGGAATAAGTGTTGTAGGTTGACGTCATCTGCCTCACGACATATTGATCAGGAGATAATTTCTTTGGTTTGAGGCTACAAACAACTCTGTTATAACACATTGTGAGGCTTATAGATTGTGTTTGACCCTGGACATGAGTTCACATACAATATCAACTTGCCCCAGTAAAGGCTAAATGCTCACTGTAAGAAACGGAGAAGAGAAGAGGCAGTTTCTTTCCAGGGTGATAACCTGAGAAAGATGCCCATTAATCTTTTTGCTGGGACTGTGTGAGAGATGCAGGCTTTGAAAGCATCTAACAGTATCTTATTTTGAAAGCAATCAGCAATAGAGCTTTTTTGTATCCAAGGTGATTACAGAAACACTAATATTCTCCTTAGTTTTGATACTGTATCTGTGACATGTAAAGCAAGCTTAACATAGTCATATTAATGTAGTTACATTGCTTGATATTTTAACATTGTGTAGTTCTGGTCTTCCTGTTCTGTAACTATGCTGTATACACTACCAGTCAAAAGTTTGACACACCTTCTCATTCAATGCTTTTTGTTTTATTTGTATTATTTTCTACATTTTACATCAATACTGAAGATTAACATTTTTTTGTTTACAACATAATTTCATGTATTCTTTTATAGTTTTGATCTCTTTAGTATTAATCTACAATGTATAAAATAATTAAATAAAAAACATTGAATGAGAAGGTGTGTCCAAACTTTTGACTAGTATTGTATGTGAGCCCAATTTCAAATTGAACAATGTGCTCAGCTGAGAATAATCATCCAGTAAAGATCTGAACAAACTGCGCTCCTTCCCCCTTGCTGTCTTTTGGGATGACTGATATTATTGCCTGTCTTAATTTGTCTGCTCTTAGTGTGTGATAGCCTATTTGGTTTCTTCAGGGTTTTTGAGCATTTGACTATACAGCTGTAGTTTGTATTGTGACTCCTTTATTTGGAAACAGTTCTAACTATTCCTCCATTCATCTGTGCAAATATATCTATTTATTGATCTGTTGATCTATCTTCCCATCCTTCCATCCATCTGTCCATACTACATGCTCTAATATATCTTACAGGCATTCAGGGACAAACTAATCTGATGGAAAGACTAAGCTGTGATTTCTGGCGCTGCACAAAAATGCGTCTCACATGAGCAGTGATGTGGTTTTATAGCTCCCCTGGCACAGAGCGGAACATTTAAAAGGCACGGCTCAAATGAGCTTAGCACACTTTATTACCCATCTGCAAACAGCTTAAGTGTCAAGCAGCACATCCTTGAGTTGGTAATGTTCACAGGCATACTGAAAGATGAGGGCAATTAGCCCTGAGAAGCACACATAGGTGGTACATAAGCAAACAATGCAACGCTCTTGTTCAAACTAAAGGTTAAAGCAACACTTTGCAGCCCTGTGCTAAAATATAATTCTAGACTTAATAACTGTGCTCTGTGAGTACTTGAACTGTAATAATGGGACATAAATTACATGTGTGGTGGATGGAATTCACCGAAGTCAAGAATTGTCCGCCATGTTGCAAAATTACCATTTTTGGTTCACAGGTACCTACTGCAGTGAAAAACAATACGATTTCAACGTACATGGCTTTGCTGACACAAAAGGAGTATAATCTTCATGTGATCTTTCACTGCCACTCTGCTGTTTCTTCTTCTTAGATACAAACATTAACTATGTGTCTCTTCGCTGGATGGTTATCTCTCCACTTGATAGAGAACTCCATCACTGTGAAATAAATTGCAGTCAGTTCAAGTGCCACAGTGTTCAGGTCAAGATAGTCTAAGGTCAGTTGGAACTGATTTTGTTGAGGAAAGATAAATGGTACAAATATGAATATGAGTTTGACAAATGCTCTGGGAAATAAAAATAGGCAGTTATGACAGGTCTGTTACAGTACATGTACCATTGGGTGTCCTGCTGTCAATCAACCATTTCAGTGCAGCTGTTTGACTGATTAGAGGATGGACTATTTGCCTGCAGGCAATAAAGATACCAAAGCAGCTACAGCTCTGGGAGCATTTTTGAAAATAGTTTTTGCTTCTAACAAGCAGCAGAGGTCCTGTTTTAACATTGCCAACTCTGAGTTGTCAGTCCAGCCTCCTCAGAATAGCTACCTGAATGTGTCACCATGCAGCTGATAAGTAATGCTCTCAACAATAGAACTTCAGTTCAAAGTTTGAAGGTTGTGAAAATGTCGTTGGGCTTTGAGTGATAATTTTGAAATTCACGGTGGTATTTTCATGTAGGGCATGTTCACCGACACCCTCAAGGACAGCGCCTCTCTGACTCAAAGGTGATTTGTCAAAGAAAATTGAGTTTCAGCTGAGACTAGTGCCACTTCTTCACTTCCCACAGCACAAATGGAGCAACATATTCTTGATGTACTTTCACATTCAGTCAGTTTGTGCATTTGAAACTGTATTTAGTAAGGTGATGTGTCTGAACACACAAGTTCCAGTCCCAGTGCTCCCACAACACCCCAAGTACTGAACCCTCACACGCTTTAATTAACATCACATGCGTGCTCAACAAAAATGTGAGAATGCAACAGGGGTGCGGGGGCTTGAAATGCTTCCTGAGAGTTACCAGGGCAGAGAGGACTTTCTGTGGCCAGAAAAATGAAGCTCATATTTGCATCTCTCAATGATACTTCCTTCGAGCAAAGTCTTATGCAAACTTATGGAAAGTATGCATGAACATCTCACATAGTTTACGAGAGCCCTCAAGCTTTTACTGATTTCACAGCGGGACAGACTCTGCTGCAGGCAGAAACTGTATCAGCACCAAAGCATCAGCACAGTAATAGTCCACACTGATTTTTAATGTAATAACCCTTTTACTATAAATAGGAAATATACTGTATAACAAAACTCTTAACCACTTTCATCCAGTAGTGCAAAAGTTCTGAATGCATTTTTCTCATCTTGTTAATGCAACCAGTGGTCTACATATATTCTGTTTGATCATTCATCACAGTGAATGCCATGTCTACTTTTATTCTCTTATGGAAAATTCATGGTGCTCTTTCAAGATGCATGATGGGCTCATGTTTGAACAAAGTGAGAGGTCCACATAAGCAGTAGAAGTTGAGGTAAATACTGTAAATAATCACATTTTTTTCTGTAACCATGACAACAATGGTTGGCTAACTCTAAAGTATGAAATCCGTATGATCTTTTCTGCCAGATTGCTACAATTTGGTCAAAAAAAAAAAAAAAAAAATCTGTCCTTCGTGGTGTTCTAGTTCAGTCTGGACACACATACGCTACCGGTCAAAGTTTTAGAATGCCCCAGTTTTAACAGTTTTTCATTGAAATTTAAGTAGTTCAAGTTCAATGAATAGCTTGAAGTGGTACAAAGGTAAGTGGTGAACTGCCAGAGGTTTAAAAAGGGTAAGGTTACCTAAAACTGAAAAATCCTGTACATTTCAGAATTCTACAAAAAAAGCTTTTTTCAGGGAACAAGAAATGAGTTAACAACTTAAAGCTGTTCTGCAGTAATGGAGGTTGATCCATTGATGCACTAGTACTTGAAAATTGGTGCTACCAAATCCTGCAGGTGTCCCAGCTTTTCTTGATTAAACACAACCCCCTCTGTCTGCATAAAAGTAGTGTTGGATCACACCGTGGCACCATAGCCTTGACAGCATTATTTGAATTGTATTGTACTGCAGAAAGTAGTGTGTTGCTATAAAAATGGTGAGGAAAAGGCAATTAACAATATTCACCATCAAAAGGTACTCAGAAACTGGAAGAAACTCTGACAGGAAGACGTCTGGAAAATCCAAAGCCACAACAGAATCAGAAGACAAGTTTCTGAGAGTCAACAGCTTGGTGATAGGCAGCTCATAGGACAACAGCTTCAATCACAGCTTAATATTAGTCATAGGAAGCAAGTCTCAGTTTCAACTGTGAAGAGAAGACTTGGAGTTACAGGTTTGACAGGTGGAGTTGCAGCAAGAAAGTCACTTTTAAGACATCAGATTAAGAAAAAGAGGCTTGCCTATGCCATGAAACACCACCAATGGACTACTGAAGACTGGAAGAAGGTATTACAGACTGATGAATCAAAATTTGAAATCTTTGGCTCATCAAGCAGGATTGTTATACGCCATAAAGTAGTCGAAAGGATGATTCCACAGTGTGTGTGTTACGGCGGGTGCAGAGGCCCAAGAGCAGGGAAATGAGACAGCAGATAAGTGACTTAAGTGAAACAAGATTTATTTTGCACAAAGGCAAAACCAAAAACTACAATTGGAATTCTAACCAGAAACAGAAGTCACCAACAATACGCAGTCGGCGTAACAAAACAATACTTCTTGGAGGAGGGCGTAAACACTATACACAGAACAGTAACCCACGTTTAATTCCTCCAAGCAGGTAAACTACAAAACAAACTACTACTCTCCACACAAAATACCTAAACTCTATCCCAGAATCCCACTACACTAGCAGGAACACCAATTAAACAAAACAACAATGCTCTATTGTCTGATGCTGCTTGGAACGAGAACCTTACTGAACAGTCTCTCTCTGGTATGGGGTAAGAACCCAGGATTCCTGTCCAAGCTGTGGCAGCAGCCAGAGTCCTCCTTAGCTAGCAAGACTTCTTGGAGAAAGCCCCGGTCCTTGTAGCATCTGGAAACCTCTGCCAGGTGGCCTTCCAACCAGAAGAGACGGTAACAGAACAGGCAGGAGTCAATACTGCACAGAGAAAACAGGGTTAGACGCAGAGCTGGAGAATGCAGTGGCTCAGACAGATCTGACAGCAACACTAACTGTGAGTTAGGGGACGGTCCGGCACCAACTGATGAGACGAGGCACTCTTTATAGTGAGCCCAGCCAGCCTGATGAGCAACTCCCACCTGCACCCGATCAGCTGATTGGAAATCAGCCACACCTGCTGCCCACCACTGCCACACACCTAGAGAGAGAGAGAAACAACAGGCCAGAGGAGGAGAGAGCACTGCCACTTAATCACAGCCTCTGGCTGTGACAGTGACAGTGTGACATCAACTGTCAAACATGGAGGAGGAAGCGTGATGGTCTGGGGCTGTTTAACGGGATTCAGGGTCGGTACAGAGTGAACCTGAATGGCTACCACAGCATTCTGCAGCACCATGCAGTAACCTCTGGTATGTTCCTAGTTGGTCAGGGGTTCATCCTCCAGCAAGATAATGACCCTAAACATAAAAAGAACAAGATGGTGAGCTTGAAAACATGGAGTGGCAGCACAGTCTCCAGACTTAACCCCATGGAGCTGGTTTGTGATGAACTGGACAGAAAAGTGAAAGCAAAGCAACCTACAAATGCCACACATTTATGGGAACTTCTGAAACAGAGCTGGGAAGAACTTTCTGAGGAATATTTGATTTCCGTTGTGGAAACATGACTGTGTTCAGCTGTTATATCTGGCAAAGGTTGCTACTTTGATGAGTCAAAAGTTTACAATATATTCTGGTTTCTAAATTGATTTTTTTAAAAGTTCATTTGTTTATTTGTTCTATGCTATCGTTTCAGAGTGCAATGAGACAATAACATGCAGAATTTTCAATTTTAAAAAAAAGGAAAAATTTGGGTGTTCTAAAATTTTTGATCTGTAGTGTACATGTGTGTTTAGATGAATCACAGTTCTGAAGAATGCCATTGTTTCTGGGATCCAGTTGAGATCAATCTGCTTAGACGTGATTAAAAATATGCTCTTTATTAGGGATCAACCGATATGGGTTTTTCAGTGCCGGTACCGATGTTAGTTGTTGGTTGTCAAGAAAGGCTGATAACCAATTTTTGGAACACGTTAAATGTAATATTTTAACAGCATGGGATAGCAGGAACCTGTCATTCACAACTAGGCTTCTTCATTATTAAGAGTGACTATAACTGAAAATGTAGAATAGAAATAGGAGAGATTAAATTAGGACGCTCTCCACTGCAGGATCAGCTAAGGTTGATCAGCTTGTCTCCTGCAGTTACATCTGCTGTTCTTATCTATTTTCTTAATCTTTCATTGTTATGTCACTTTTGTTGCAAACTAAAGCATTCTTAAAGTATCTTAAAGCATTATTAAGTATTGTTGTCCAGACTGTGTTTCAAGGTAATCTCTGGCTACCTTCTAACTAGCCGTGAGCATAGCTTAGTCACTGTGAGATTAGCTAATTTCCTGGTTTGCAGCAAAAGCTTTGGTTTCTTGTTCAGTTTTTGTAGTCTCTGCTTGGTAGACATGTCTGAGTCCAGAAAGTAGCGCAATTGATGGATCAAAATTCGGTCAATAAAAATACAGATACAGATAATCGGAAAGACAATAATGGGCCAGACTGATAGTCAGTCTAGCCCTACTCCTTATGACTGAAAAATGTGATTCAAATTGTAGCCCACATCTGATTAACTCCATGGCAACACAGATCTCTTGTTAACATTCCCCAGAGTCCTCCAATTATAGAAACTGTAGTCAAGAGTGAAAACCCCTGATTTGGTCTAAGCAACAAAATGAATTTAGTGTTTCCTGTATTAGAAAAAAAGGGAAAAACTTTGCTGTTTTGGAGCTTACTCACACCTCTAAGACGCTGCACTAACCAATGCACCACACCAATAGCCTTTAGAAATCCATCGGTGCTTCCTTCAGTTTGGATTGCAACAATAATTTAGCAATTGTGTTTAATTTCACAGCAACAGCTTCATGCAAAGTGCTCATATTAAACACAATGAAATATCCTGGTATATTTTACAAAACAACTGACACTAATTAAATGCACATGTGATGTGGGCAAGACTACAGTGCCAGAGTAGCATTTCACAGGTCTGCTTCTCTAACCCTTTGATCACCGGCCAGGAGTTGGATCCCCAGAGCTTTGAGTGGGTAATGGCATGAAGAAAAGTACAAGACCTACTACAGCAATATAGCAGAGTGCACGAGTTCACCTCCATCTTGGCGGCATTGTACTCGACTCCTATTTATCAACATACTTAAAACACATCAGGGGGTTAAGTACATGAAAAAATCCCTACTATTAAGCTGATGTATGCGCAGTGATGGTCATTTAATTCTGCTTAAACGACCCAGAGGGATGCGAGCAAAGGCCATCATCTCCTTATGATCCCTCTTATTCTCAGTCTAAAAGTGAGCTGCTGTGAGTGGGGCTGAAGTCTCTGAGTTTGTTTTATTGTCCTACTCATGTGGTGTTTTTTTTTGCAGAACATTTTATTGATATAATGCAATTTATCGACATGGTTAAAGGGAGTTTATACTATTAACTGAGCTTCTTATTTCCACAACTGCAGCTCTGACCTACACTTTTTATCTCACCGCTTCCACACACACTGTGATTTTTATTTGGTGCAGATACGAAATCTGGTGAGGCCTAAAATCTGCAGTTTATTACTGGATGAAAAACATCTGAAAAGCTGATTACCAGTTAAGTGGAAAATGATGATCTTTACAAGCAATCAAGATGTGCTTGTTTGCATAGTGCAGATAAGTTAAGAAGCTATAATTACAGCACTGGGCACAAGGGCTTTTCTGAAGCGATTACATGCAACAGAAGAGGATGATTTGAACAAGGTTTCAAGCTGGAACTGTGAAGAGCTGTGTTCCTTTTTCTTTCTCTAATTTTATGGATAGAACTTTAAAAACCTCAACCACAGTTTTTGAAGCCGATGCCTGCTCTTAGGCTGTGCTTTTACTCAGTTTTTAATAATTTATTCAGTACCATTCTGTGCCATATCAGATACTTTCTTATATATTTCTTGTATTTCATATGATTATCATATTGCATACAGGTAGACATTTTTGACAGGCAGCATACTGACAACTCAGATTCTTTTAAAAGACAGGCCCAAATCTCATTGCATTGATTGTTCCAAGGTGCAAAAACACACCGGAAAAAGATATTTATTCTCTTGAGTTTTTTCATCAAACTGACAGGATTTCTGTAGACTCTGAAATAATATATGACAGGTTGTTCACAAAAAACAGCAACAATGAAGTCTGTAATCTAACAGTGTCTCTGTGACAAGCATTCACTGCTGACTTCAGTGTTCCTCCAACCCCAAAGGTCACAGGTCAGTGCACATAGCTGAGTGTTGTCAGAATAAATTAGATGTCTTTGTTTTGTATTTACTTTAATCCATCATAGTTTTCCTCCAAACGGTGTCCTGAGAAGATTTATTTGAACAAATCATCACCAGACGACATGCATGTGAAGTTTGATCCTAGAATGAAGACGGGTTGTTTTGACCTGAATAGTGGAAAATATTTTCAGTAGGACTTTGTGCCCAATATGTAGCCTAAAAGGCCTAGTTTTATGACATTCAGCTGTCCTAACCATTTACACAAGCCTTTGTTAGGTAGCAGATCTTTTGTACCTGTTATGTCTGGGATCTGTGTTTTTTGTCAGATATCAAATCTAGGTCAAATTAGCTTTTCTATGAGCACTCATTTGCAATCTTGAAAAGCCTTTTCTTTCTCTGCTATTTTTTGTGTTCTTATAATTAGTATCCTAATATAGCTTTTTCAAAGTTGCCAAATTTGACTCATTAATTCCTTTCTTCTAAGAGAGGCATTTATTGATGGATAATTTGTTTTCACCCATGTTTACTAGGCAGTCACGTAAAATAGCATTTGACTGACATTCTTACTACTACACATTACATCACCGTGGTTTACGTAGTTAGGTTGCATATGAACCAAAACCACGTCAGTAATTTAGACCCATGCAATCAGAAACAATACAAAAAAGTCATTGCACTGGAGGGTGTGAGTTTCATTTCAAACAGTATGACACATCAGCCACAACATTAAAACCACTGAGAGGTTGCAGTGAATAACATTGAGTATCGCGTTCTAGTGGCAGCTGTCAAGAGTTTGGACATATCAGGCAGCAAATGAACGCTCATTTTCTTGAAGTTGATGTATTGAAAGCAGAAAAAAATGACAACATGAGGATCTGAGAGACTTTGACGTGGGTCAAATTGCGACGGCTAGACAACTCTATCTGAACATCCAAAATTACAGGTCTTGTTGGATGTTCCCAGCATGCAGTGGTGGTTTGGACTAACCAAAGTGGTCCAAGGAGGAACAAACAGTAAACTGGTGAAAGGGTCGTAGGAGCTCAAGGTTCATTGATGGGTGTGGGGTGCAAAAGTGGGCCTTTGTGGTCCAGTCCTACAAAAGAGCTGTAGCACAAGTAGCTGAAAATAAAAAGCTGCAGACGAATCATTGTTCATGGTGACCGCCGTTCACTGCTGACTTCACCTGGCATCAGAACTGGACAATGGAGCAATGGAAGAAGGTGGCCTAATTTGATGAAACACCTTTTCTTTTACCTCATGTGAACAGTTGTGTGTGTATGTATGCTTTGCTTATTGAGAAGATGAATGCATTGTGGGGACAAAGGCAAGTTGGCAGAGTCAGTGAGCTGCTGTGGGCAATATTTTGCTGGGAAACCTTGGGTCCTGGCATTTGTGTGGATGTAACTTTGACATATGCCAACTTCTTAAACAATATAGTAAACCATGGTCACCCCTTCATATCCTCTGATGGCAGTTGCTTCTTTCAGCAGGATAATGATGCTCTGACACACGGCAAACATTGTTCAGGAATGGTTTAAGGACATGATAAACAGTTCACTCATCCTCCAAAATCCCCAGATCTCAGTCCGATCAAGCATCTGTGGGATGTGCAGGAAACACAACTCTGATCCAAGAAGACTCTGCCTTGCAACTTCCAGGACTTCGAGGATCTGCTGCTAACATCTTGTTGCCTGATATCACAGAACACCTTTGTCTGTGGAATTTGTACCTTAACAAGTTAGAGCTGTTTGGCAGCACAAGAGGGATCAACACAATACTAGGTGTTTTTCATGCTGTGGTTGATCAATGTATTTATCATTTAGCTTTTCCCCTGAGAGACCGTGTGGAATTGTTGTTTTTTTGGTCAACTATTTTGCTTAACCTTTCAAAATATAAAGGGTTTTCACAAAGCTCTTGCAGGTATCTGTCTTTTGAAATGATAATACCATTTTGTGCGCTTCTGTTCAGAGAGTGTATGAAACTGCAGTCGAAGGCATGTTCCCTTAGATAGGTCAGATAAGTTCTGCATTATATATAGCTTACAGTTCTATAAAATGTTCTGCATACAAAGCAGTTCTTCTTCTTCCCAAAAGTGAATAATCATGTGGTAATGATCAAACTGGAAACCCTTTGCATTCTGTGGTTGTTTAATAAACACCAGCACTGTTTTCATATTCACAGCAGGGCTTTTTCTGCTCATATTGCACTGCTTACATAGCAGGATCAAAAGCTGTGGAGGGGAGATATCAAACCATGCCTGGATCTGTGCGGTGAAAGGAGTGTTCACCCTGGGGGCAGAGCAGACAACACCTCAGCTTTCATCACCAGCACAGGGCTCCCTTGGAGCGCAGGATGTCGAGCAATGCTTGTAAGAAACCAAGTGGTCCTTTTTCTTTTGTGGCACCACAAGAGTATTTGAGTCATGTTGCAACTGAATACTTTAATGGCTGTGTTCTTTTCTCAACAAACCAAATAAGTCCCTTCCCAACATGCAGCTCTGTAAGATACAGCAGACTGCTTCAAATTGGATCCAGCCGCCTCCTGCAGTGAGTCACAATGCCCTGTTGCACTGCAGCTGAATTATTGACGAGCCTATACAGATTATTCAGACTAGGGTTGGTGAAGTTTTAAAAAAACACTTAAAGCTGTACTGAAGAAAACATGATGTAAAGTCATACTCCTTTTAGATTTAACTTTGGATGTTATTTTTACTGGTCTGCTACAGTCTTCAAGTTTACATAATCATCTCTGGTGTATCTCCTTATTCACCATGATCAGACAAGATATTAAAAAGACTTTGTACATTTCAATATTGAATTAAATTGTTTTAATTGAACACTTAACTACTTGTGATACTTTTATGTAAAATTACTAACTTTCTGTTTTTCCATATGCACTTCTTTTCTACATAATCCACCTGATTATTGTCCAAAATGGAAATGTTTTAAGAGGGTTATCAGGTGAACATGATCTGCCTCCGAATACAATGGTTCCAATATATACCAGTGAAGTGTTTTTTTCTTTTTTTAAACATTGCAAATAACACAAACGTCACAAAAAAACAAACACACGGTTGTTGTTGCTAAGCGACCGTAAGCCAGAGGAGCTTAACATCCAACAAGAGTGTGCACAACAACAAAACAGCCTAATGTAGAGCAAGCTGTGGAGTAGCTTGGAAATTTTAATTGATCAACTTTTTATTTAATATTTGTTTGCCAGATTCATAGTCAAACATGTGTTGTTGTAGCTGGCTATATTTTTGTAGTTCAGTTAAAATTCACAAGTAATTTTCTAATGAATACAATACACAAAAACTGACCTACTTCTGATTTCCATAAATTGCCAATTTTGGAACTATTTACTTGACCTTGCTTAACAAGACCAGACTGTGCTCTAGTTTTGCACTGCGCAAACAATAGAAATTACTGCTCTATGGCACATTCTGTCCTGCTTGCTTGATAAATCAAAAGTCTAACTAAATTCATTTGTCAGTTACTTATTCACTCAGCACCCAGCGAGCAGCAGTAGTCTACACCTGGACAACAAAGCAGCTCAAAATAACCCCTTTGAGGAAAAAATGGTGAAAAGGAAATGTTGAAATCAAATGCTGTGATGCTGGAAAGACAAAATAATTCAAAGCCTACATTTGCAAATGAACAAAAAGTAAAATATGGAGGATCTAGGTGTAGCTCCAAAATGTAACTATACATTTTACCATCTATGGCATTGATGTCGTCTCTCCGCCAGTCATCCCTGTGCCATTTAGTCCAGTTACCCTCATTTACTAATTTCTACCAGCAAGCAGGTGTTGCATCTTAAGAGACATTGGATAAGTGTCAAAGCATGCATATTTAATCTTAATGTGCCATATGCTGAAGAAAGACAGTGAACATCAAGCTCATTATCATGCAGGTCTGCAGGGATTCAGACTGTTTTCATGGACATATCACCCTTCAGGCTTTGTTCTCTCCTAGTGGAAGAATGAAGGCTGCATGAATAGATCCATTTATAACTGTGTACCTGACATCATGTTTTCAAAAAAAGACAAAGAATTGTACATAATTAATTGGATGGGATTTTTTCTTCACCAATTTTTGTTTCCTTCACAAAAACAAAGAATAAACAAGTTTTGAACAAAAAAAATGTAAAATCTCTAACGGAAGGCATTTCTGTTTGCATGCTGATAATTAGGTCAGGTCTTTTTGATCACCGGCAGCACAGACAACAGACAATAGCTGTGACGATGCAGAGCCAAGAAACAAAAGCCTCCACTCGTTTGTACTACACCTGACAGTGTTTTTTCTTTGTTAAGTTATGCCCTGCTCACATGCTGCAGAACCTGTCAACACGAGCAAACACAACCTCTCCTAATGAGCAGGCCGTAGGGAGGCAGTGGTAGAGGCTTCTTACAGAGTGGATTAGTGAATGTGGTGGTTAGGCTGTCTCCCGAGGGTGCTTACATCTACACTATCAGAGTCACGGTGACTTCGTTGTCAAGGTCAAGCAAATGAGTCAGATGGGATGACTCACTGCAGGGAGAAGGAGCGCAACTGTCCTCCATCCGTCACGGCATGATACAGCTTGACTGTGGTGACTTAATGCCACTGAGCCATTGTGGCTCAGCGGTTAGCGTTGCCTTGTCACAGCAAGAGGGACACAGATTTTAGCTTCTTTGAGGAGTATGTACAATCTCACATTGCTGGCGTGGACTTCACCCAGGTGCTCCAGCTGCCTCCCACGCCTCAAAGACTTGCAAGTTAAATTGATTTGGATGCTCTGATATAGCGAAGAAACTGAGCTAAAGAACAGACTGTGTGGTCAGGGCTGAAGCAGTGAGAACATTTTGGTTATCACTCTGGCCTTTTTATCCCTGTTATTACACTGGAAATGGGAACTGAAGATGTCATGTATGGAAATGACTGCAGCCAACGCATGCTTTCTTTTATTTTTTGAGCCTCTCTCAGCATGTCATTGGGCAAGATGCCTCACAAGCTGTTTCCAGGCAATTAAGAAAATAACAGCTCATACTTTATTGTTGCTCCCATTACAGCTATATCAGCAGTGATATCTAGGGAAAATAAGATGCTTACTGTGTGAGAAATAGTGTGTCCCAGGAGGCAGGCTTCCATAACCACCACAATAGTCAAAGGGATAAGCCAGCACAGCTCTAATTAGTCCAACAGAGGAACTTTTAAGGGCTGCATCAGAGCCAGGAGCTGAATAAATACATATAAATCTACAATCGAAAAAAAGCATGGGAATATTCCTTTCATTGTGATCAGCATTAAGCTGAAGCACTCATCTTCAGGAGCTCTACAGTGTGTGAGAGCCTTTTCCTGATAAGCTGGATACACCTATTCAATTTGCTGATTAAAGTCATATCAGGCAGTGCTCCTGACAGCTGAGCTCCTGTGAAAAGATACAAGTCTTAAGTCTGTGGAATCAGTTTCAAAACACCACCATTCCCCCCAACACACACCAAAGAGGATGAATGCTGCACCCATGCATCAAAAAAATGATTCCATATCCATGCTGAAAATGTTTTCATTTAAAAATGAGGCTGCTCCTTTCTGGTGTGATGAAGCTAAGGCTCCTTGAATGATTTACTTTCTGTTGCTGGATGCTCTCAGGCTGCCTGCAGAAGCAGAAGCTGCTCCATCACCGCCTCCATCACTCTGAAAGCACAGCGGAAGACCCTCATAAAAGCACAAGAGTCATCACTCGTGTTCCTGTTTCTCAGCCTACAGAGCAGATGTGTATTCATGTTCGGCCTCAGTTCAACACCAAAGGTCATCTATCGGCATCAACAACTCTTGCATACACTTGAATGACAATATTAACTCACTGTTGCTTTCTAAAGTCCAGACAAAAAGCATTGGGACACTTTCACATTTTTTGCACTTCAGGTCATGAAATCTTCTCTCGACTGCTGACAAGAGCGCGTTTGTCTACATTGTGGAGAGCAGGCTGGACTTGATGTGAACTCATAAAGGGCTTTTCCATCCATAACCCTCTGCCTCACAGCTACAGATTTTGGAAAACTAACTAACCTTGATATCTCTGTCTTAGATTTTGTCTTGTGAGTTTTAAAATCTTTTACCTTCTACTTTCTTGATTGTATTTACTCCTCGTATTAACAGACAACCTCATCTCAATCTAAACAGAAACTGTCGATCACCTCAGAGTGCATAAACTACCATCAAAACATCACACTGACAGCCAATAAATGCTCAGTTGCCATTTGGCCAATTACATCTCTTGCAATTTGGGCACTATGTGTGAACACGGCTGTATCTCTCAATCTCCCACACAGTATCTTTCTACACTGCTGTAAACCCACTCAAATTAAAACTAAAACTTGGCACTTTAATGTAGTCTCTGTTATTTTACTTTCATGCATGGAGATTTTCTAAACTTGGCATTAACCGGTCCCACTCTTCGCAGCAAAACTTTTCCTCCTCACTCAGAATAGCAGAGCAGCACTACTTTACTAATGTATGCCGTCTTTCAGGACAACCTTGTTGCCTTTCTGCCTCTGCCTTCAGCTTCTGTGTCTCAGCTTCTATTTGCTTGTCCGGTTTGGATTAATATGGCTGACTGTTAAACTGAAATGATTTGTCACTACAGTCATGTTTTTTGGAAAGCTGCAGAGAACTATTTGTATGTTGTGCAGTGCAGCTTCTTATTTTGATGAATCTCTAGAATGGAGGTTAAGGGTGCAAAGTTGATGACCCATAGAGCAACAAGAGCCACATGAATGTGAAATACACCTGTCTGAAATAAACTAGAACTATTCTTAAATGCTGCCTAGTTAAACAGGGATGAGGTCACTGATGAAGGAAGGCAATGAAAGAGGAGAGAATGGAGGCATCATGGAATGGTTTGTTCAAATTCTTGTGAGGAAGAGACTGAATATAACAAGGGAAAGAAAAAAACATAACAATCTCCATTGCCAGTGCCATTTTGGTGAACAGCAGATATATTATTATGTGGTACTTGGTCTCAGTGTACTAATGCCTGTTTCCACTGGTAGGAGTTACATCATAGTTTCAAATGTTTGTGTATACTTTGAAGTTTGACGGACGAATTGAATACTTTTACAAAATGTTAGAAAATGTTAGGAAAAGACTGCCAAGGAATTATACCTAATCATTTTCAGAGTGACCTTTTGAAAATCATAGTTTGCATGCTTCATGTGTTTTCAGGTTCTGTAGTGAATGATGGAGTGTAAATTTGTAGTATTTTTTGGAAAATGCCAACCAGTGCTTTTAAAGAAAGAATCACACAATACCAGGCACACCTCACCTATGTGTTGGAACACGGGTTTGTTGTAATGTTTTTGAATATGTAGAATGCATTGTACGCATGTGCATATATCAGATATAATATATATTGTGTGCTCTGGAGCTGTGCAGGACACTTCTTGGATGTTTTAATTCCGTATAATTTATACCTACAATTACCAAATTTCAATTGTCTCAAATATAAAATAAGGCCATTTTAGCTCGTAAATATTGATATTTATTGTTAACAGGAGTTTCAAAGTGACTGATGAATTTTATTAGTCATTAGCACTGTCTTTCTGTATGTATTCACTTACATAGCCTGGCATGTTTGATTTATAGCATTTATATTTAAACTAAAGAACAAACACACTGTGTAGACATGGAATGTTTTTGTCACTTTGCAACACAAAAAAAGTTACCCACTGTAACAAACATGACACACAAGGTAACTTGCACTTACTGGTGGGCATTAACTGCTGGCGGTGGTACCAGGCAGGAGGATACAGGCCAAGCATGGAGATAGCTGGTTCAACTCCATTATCCAGTAACAGTGGATGATCTGCAAATTCTATTTGCTTCTAATGGAAGTTTGTAAAACTATGCTGTGTGAAATGATCTTTGCAGCTCTGCCCTCTAGCAGTACTGCTTTTCAGAAAATCAGTCCGCCTCTTCTTCGTTTCATCATTCTTAGGAAAGTTAAATAAAAGGACACGAGCTGTTTGCAAAATTCTGGCACCAAGGGAAGATGGATGACAGCTGGAGCAGATGTAGTAACTCACAATCACTGATGTCAATGTGCTCTACTTTTATAAAGGTATAATTTCAGGGGGAGGGATCATGCAAAGTAGCTCTGTCATTGAATTGTAATTTCTGGCACAGTGAAAAAATTATGAACACAAAATTGATGAAAACTTATATTTAGGCCTAACTCGACGACTCTGCACAACATAGTTCACAATATTTTCATGCTTTCAGTAATTAGATTCTGACATGTTTAGGAATATATCAGTCTTTACTCTGACTTTAACTGATAAATGACAAGTCATGCTGCTATCCTGCTCTCAACAAAGGCGGAATCGTAACATTTGAAAACTCTGCAGAGTATTAGGTTGTGTATAAAAAAAAAGCAATGTGTTAAAATTTTAAGCAAGGTCATTATAAGTGAGTCTTAGAGGGACCTGTTGTACCTAGACAAATTCATTACCAGCTGTAACTCTGCCTCGCTGCTTCTGGAGGCTGATAGATAGGATCGCTGCCCATTGCTCTTTTTCTTCACCCACACTCAGAGGACACAGTGATGGATGATTGGCTGAGGACAGCTGCTGATCTGCCTCTCAGGAGGGTAACCAATAGAACGGGGGCAAGTGGGCCAGTGCAGAGAGTGCAGAACTGAACAGAACGCCCTGAAGTACAGAAAAGATTTTTATCTGTTATCGTCAGGCAAAAGAAACCCTCAGACCTGAAAGTTTTTATAGCTTCCCCTTTATCTGTTAATATTTCAGAAAGATCAGGTGATGAGGGAGATGAGGGTGATACCTTGGAGGGCATGCTTCATAAAGATGCAGCGTATTTACTCTCCTCCACTGGTCTCACATAAACTGCATCTCACACTATAATGAGCAAAACTCTGAAAGCACACTTGTTACAGACACTTAACTTCAGGAGACTTGTGATTGCCAAAATAATAGCAAAAGCATGCATATTTAACAAGCATCACCTCCTCTGAATTAAATATGCTGCAAAGCACTCACATCAAGAGGAAACATCTTCCACAGCCGCTAAGCCTGATGCTTGACGTCCAAGCTGAAGTCAGATAGTTTAAACAGGGAGTTTTCTGGCCACATTGCGATGTTAGTCGGTGTCACCTACTTAGGTTAAGATAGAAACTCTTGTCCTGTCTTACATCACTTATCAATGAGCGACAAAGATAACAGCAGAACTAGCAATATTCAGGATAACTGTAGTACTTAAAGCCTGAGAAAGAAATACACACATAAACAGCCAATCATGTTAACAAGTATAATTTCAGCAGATTGTTGGTAAAACATCCAGGTGTCATTTGAGACAGTAGAGAATGTAAGACATGCAGATTAAGTCTCACTGTCAAATAGCGGCATAGTGTTAGAGGAATGTAAGAAAGGGGAATCTGGTCTGGGAGAGGATGGTGACCAGGAGGAGTTACAGGATGTTCGACTGACTTATTCATCATCTTGTGATTAACAGACAGAAGACAACAGAGGAGACAATAATATCACCAAAATGCTGTGCAGTAAATATCAGGGCTGAGGTCACTAAAACTCAGTGCATTAGGAGGAGCATTGTGCTTTCAAACATTTAGTGCAACTTGAGATTTGAAGGACAACTTGGGTTTTAAAGTTCTACTATTTGAAAACTGGAAGTCGTCCCTCTTTGGCAAACTCTCTATTTGGGCCAAATTAAAGCAGGGTGATGATCTTGCAGTTGAAAGCAGAGTCAGGCCAAAACAAGTCATCCTCAACAAGATGAGAGTATTTTGATTCACATCACAGTGTTGTTTTTTTTTTTTTTTTTTTTTTTTTTTTACAGTTTAGTCCTGCCGTTTAATCTGGCTCCAGAAAACAGCTCATTTGTGATGGTTTCACACCTTGCTTTGCTGATGATATGTAGTAAAGGCAAAGCTTGAAGAGAACTTGATGGATTTTACACATCAAAGTCTGTTTACAGGTCTTGAAGAGTGCTTCTCAGTGTGTGGAAAAAAAAAGTTGTATAAGGCCTTTTGTTGCTCCAGGGGGAGCTGCACAAAATCAGATAAATTGCCCCAAGTCACATCACAGTTGGTTAGGTATGAAGACTACAAGTTTGAAAATGAAAAATATCTGTGGTCACAAAGCTAAAAAGAAAATACGCTCACCAAAGCTTTGCAGCTGACTCCTCATCCCTGCTTGAGGATAGTGGCTCAAGGCTACATTAGCTGCTAACAGCATAACACATCCAAATTTATGCCCCAGTTGTTGGCTGTGGAGTTGCATTGTGGGTGTCAGCGTGGTGTCACGGCACAGGTTGTGCCGGTATAATCATCTGTTGTTAGGTCCCAGGGATTTAATTACCACTAAGCCTTTTTGGTTGTATCAGTCAGTAGCAGGCCCGACATCCCTGAATGCCTTTGATTACTAACAACAATACAAGATGCAGGTTTCTACCTCAGCCCTGCTGGGTGCCTCTCGCTTCTCATAGTCGCTTCACTCATTCCCCATGTGTAGTCAACCACCTGCCCCTCAGCTTATCATTAGTTTCAGTTCACTTATGTTAACAAATTAATCAAATTAATACAAACATGGATTGTTTATGGGTGAGGGTTATCATTTATTATGTTCTCAAGAAGAGTTTTTAGCTATGAGCAGCAGGCCATTGTCTTCTTTTCTTACCTCCTCTCTGACAGGCTCATTAAGTAAGACCAACCTTACTGACACTTGGCAGCTGCACAACCAAGTAAATGACAACCTGTGACCATGAAACTTCCAAAGCAAGGACCGCTCCATGTGCTAACTGAGGAAAATGCTGACAGGTGTGTGCTGCAGAATAATGGTGCAAAATCACACATAAGAATTTCCAGTGAGGTCTTGCTCTTGGTAATCTGTCCTCCTATTGTATTCATGTATTCCGTTTACAGGAATAACAACCGGACAAGAAGCAGACAGACAGCAGATATCCATATGGAGCTGAAGTTACACCCTTGATAGGACAACTTGGTGATCTCAGAGAAGTTATGTGTGTCAGAAAGTGCATGATACTCCAATGTGACAGTGCCAAATGTAGCCAGTGTGTATCCCAGAACAAGAATGAATGAGCACATGCTCGCAAAGCAGGTAATACCCTTGTTAAATGCACAGTCCCAGCTGTCACCATACACTTAGTGCTAATTAACACTGAATCCATTTTCTGCACAGGTGACAGTTACTTTGTAAATCTCATACATAGTGCAGTGAGCACTTTGTTTAATCTGCCATGCTCCCACACTCCCTTGAGGTTTCATAGTCGAGATTTTAACAGCAGGCACTTTACTGGGTGTGGCTGACTACATCATGCTCACAGTAGAAACAGTACTGCTTATATCCACTTGCAGGAGCTTCCTCTTTGCCACAGAGAACAGTAAGCTATGTTTCTGTTGAAACTGCACTGTCAACTGCGTAACATGGTATCAACGCAACTGACCATATACTAGTGACAAAGAAACAAGACCAATGCTGCAGTAGAGAGCATATATACCTTCTCTTCCTGCAGTGTCAGTGATCTCAAAGGGCCTAGAAGACTCAGAGCCACGACTTTCCAGGCAGGATTTGTTTTTGTGGGTCCATGGGGAGACTTGAAAGGATGGAATGTTTTCATTTGGGTCAGGCCGGTCGTGCATTTGGAGCCCCAGAGTACATTAGAAAGAGCTGAAATAATGCTCTTAGACAGGCCAAGGAGCTGACTTGAGTGCCATGGGTGCCCTGTAGTGCTTTTAACATACCCTGTGGATCCTTTGGGTTCATTAAGCAGTTTGGAGTTTGTGTCAGAAGCCTTTCCACAGTCGGCTGTGACATGAGGAAAATGCCCTTGACCGAAAGAAAAAAAAAAAGAAACAAGTAGAAGAAGAAACACTGCTACAGGTAATGCCAGTAGGGAACCCTGAAGGATACTTTCTCTAGAATCCATTTACAGAGTGAAAAGGTACAGTAGCTTAGAGGTAAACTTGTTGTTTAGGGAAAGCAGAGTTCACGCAGTTTTATTTTTCAGCAAATGGCAATATTTTAAAACTATAAATAAAGTAACAGTTGAACATTTAGACACACATGCTCAAGGTTTTCTTATTGTTTTTTTCTTTACAGTTTCACTCTTTTTGACACTATCAAAAAATACTGCAGACATCAATAAAAAAAAATAAAGCTTCTGTACTTGTCTAGAAAGGCACAATGTGTACAAAAGGAATACTAGGTTGTGGACTAGCCACCTTTAGGTTGGATAACAGCTTTGCTTGCTCAACCAGCTCCATGAGGTTGTCACCTTAACCTTTTCCATCAGTCTTGAAGGACTTCTTGGATATGCTGAGCACTTGCTGGCTGCTTTTTCTACACTCTGCAGTCCAGCTCACCAAAAACCATCTCAGCTCTGTTTAGTTTGTAGATTGTAAAGAACAGGTGATCTGATGCAGCACTGCATCACTTGACTTCTTGGTCAAACAGCCTTTGCAGAGACTTGATCTTGAGGTCACTGTCCTGTTGAAAAAAAAAAAAAACAGCAATGGTCACGCTAAGCTTTAACCATGTCACTGCTGGATGTTGTGGTAGCCATACTAGTTAGATTTTTGCTGAAAATTTGAATAAATGAATAAATCTTTATACAATGAAGTAATGATTGACTGTTTTCTCTCTTTATTTAGCTGAATGATTTTTGCCATCATTTGGAATGCCGCAGTAACTGAATACAGCTGTTTGCGTAAACATAGGCTTTATGAAACATCAGTAAGCTTCACCATTGTCTGGCTGGGGTTTCCTACATCGTGTCACCTAAATATGTAGCGGGCAGCAGACATTGATGGGACTCGGAAACACCCCCACAATTTAATCTGTTGTTCCGATAAATCCCGGTGGATTTGTAGTAGGATTGCAATCATGTGATGTCAGCAGGCAGCTGACGTAGCGGTCACTTGTCATACTTAAGGTGCCTATCTAGCAATGGGAAATCCTAAACAAATCTGTGGATCCAGACTATAAGCCGCATCACAGCCAAAATCTAATGAGGTGGTCCTTGTGTCATTTCTGACCTTCCCTGAAAATTTCATCTGAATCAGTTTGTCCATTTTTGGAAGTGGAAGTAAACTTAAAACATAGCTAAAACACAAGCATATATACTCAATAGTAAGAAAAATAAGACCAAAGAAATACATATGCTCAGAGTTAAAAGTCTTTCTCTGCCTTTATGGCTGTGATCTGTGACAGAGAGAAGGATGGTGTTGATGTTTCGTATGTGCATCTTCCACAAACACTTCAGATTCGATGTGTTCGTCTTCTGTACCGGTCCTGATCAACCTGGTATCAGAGACTGAATCCAGATCATCACTCCAGTGATGCTGCATTTCCTTGATGTTCTGATTTATAAACTGTTCAATTCATTCCTGCATATCAAGTTCTGTGTGTTAGGTAGGGTGATCAGAGTCACCATGAAAAAAGCCAATCCTCTTCTGCAGAGTTGTGGCTTTCCTCACAGCTGACACTTTATGACCCCAATCAGATTCTGGTGGAGGTATCAGCCATTCTCTTGTCTCCAAGAGAGCCATTAGTGGCCCTTTATTAATAAACATCCAATCAGCATATGTTCCATTTGGAGGTGAATTTTGGGTTAGCTGTCTTCTGAAATGATATCTTACCAAATTTACAGCTTTGGGGAACGGTCTCTGGATCTTTATGTGATGCTCTGGAATGTCCTGCTCCTTAGTATGCTACACTTTCATCCATTGTCTATACAGTGCTTAATCCTCATTAGGGTCATCGTGGGCCTGGAGCCTATCCCAGTTGACTTAAGTTGAAGGCAGGGGACACTCTGGAAGCCAAAGAACCTTGAAAAAGCCCACACATGCACAGGGAGAACATGCAAACTCCATGCAGAAAGATCCCGGGAAAGCTGGAACGTGAACCGGTGATCTTCCAGATCTTCCAAGGTGCTAACCACCAAGCCACTGTGCAGCCTAGATACACTACTGTTCACAAGTTTGAGCTCCCTTAGAAACGTCCTTTTTTGTGAAACGTACGTATCAGAAATACAGTCTAGACATTGTTAATGTGGTAAATGACTATTCTAGCTGGAAACATCAGATTTTTAATGAAATATCTACATAAAGGTACAGAGGCCCATTTCCAGTAATCATCACTCTGCTACGGGGGAAGCCAGAGAACCCAAGTGCAGACTCAGAAACTGACAGACAGATGAATAACTGAAAGAGATTTATTTCACCACATAAGTAACCAATACAGGAACACAGAACTGAACTGGGGGGGAAAGAACCAAACCAAAACTATTAAACTCTACCAGCAAACTCTATGAATATAAAAACGGAAATCTACAAACTGAACCGACTTAACAAAACTAAGCTAAAGAGGGATACTCACAAAATGGGGAAACTGATAACCGAGGGGAAAACAGGCTGGGGAAAATCCAGGAACAGACAACGGAACACAACCGAGTCCAAGAGGGGGGGAAATCCAGGAGGGGAAAAGCAGCAGAGTCCATTGGGCTGAGGCAGTCTGGAAATTGCAGGCTTGGTGGGGAACAGTATCTACGAGGGTAACAGGATCGACGGTCCGACGGGGAATGAGTGACTGAGCAGAGTTTAAATAGTGAGCAGGTGATATTGAGGGCAGGTGAGCTGATTACTGCAACGTGATTCACCTGCAATAATCAGCTGAGTGCAGGCAGGTGAGCAGGGAGAGCAAGACACAGGGATGAGAGACAAGAGGGAGAGAGATGACATAGAGTGAGCCAAAGGGACAGGTCAAAATAGATTGCAGAAAATCAAGGAGGAAGAAAGAAAGAGGGAGAAAGAGGGAGCAGGAGCGGAATCATAACACACTCCTGTGTTCTAATGCTACATTGTGTTAGTTAATCGTGTATAAAGGCCGATTGATGATTACAAAACCCTTGTATAGTTATGTTAGGACATGAATAAAAGTGTTTAGTTTTTGTGGACAACATGAAATTGTCTGGGTGACCCTAAACTAAACTAAACTAAACTAAACCTTTTTGCACAACTTAACTGAGACCCACACCCCAAAACTTAAACTTACATTACCTGCAATCTTATAAAACTTGGAATTCCACTTCAAGTTTTTTTTTTTTTTTTTTTTTTTTTTTGTAATAGCAGATATTCTACTTTGGAACAAAACCTTCCTTTTTTTTTTTTTTTTTTTAAAAATCCCAAGCCTGTGTGTTCCAGTGATCAGAGAGAATGTGTTTTAAGGTAATGATATGCAGAGGTTCCATTCTCGCCTGGCAGACAGCTGCTGCAGTGCGCTATGAAAGTGCTCCCTTTGGCGATGAGCACGTGTTGCTCCATAGTATCTACCAACTTAGAATTCACCAGAGATAGACCAGGTCCGCTGGCACTTACTCCAGAGCCTCACTGCATTAGATATTTATACTCTGTTCAATATCCATCTGAAATATTGAAAGACCCTTTGAAATTCTATTCTTAAAGTTTTTTTTTTTTTAAAAAGACCAAAGCAATAAAAGATTTGTAAGTGTATTTGAACCTGCATCCTTGGAGCGCTTGTTATTTGTATTCACTACAAAAAAGTTCTCAGTCTCACAAGAAAAACATATGAGATTAAATATTTTTCTCTTTTCAACATGATTCTTACTTTTTCATCGATTAGAATTTCTTTTTCCTTGTTGATGAATGTTGTTAGACAGTGAAAACACCAGGGACATTGTGGGAAATATGTCCAAAGATTTACTTACCTTCCACTGAGAGTGTCTGATTTGTCATTACTGTTGTAGCAGAAGGTTACAAAACAAATGTGGTTTATTTTAAGGCAAGACCACTTTTAGTAAGCATCATGTTATTCTTCTGTTTTTGCGAGATGCTATCCATACAGTACAGACTATGAGCCTTGTACACTGCAAACTGATGTTTGATGTTTTTTGAAGGGAGCTTGAGAGGATATAATTCATAATCTGTGAAAAAGTTTACTTTTGGACAACTGAGGCAATGGTGCATCAAGTGATATTTTCAATGTAACTCTGCTGGACCCAAAAGCAGACTCGACAAAAAAGCAACAGTTCAGAGAGTGATTTATTAGTTACTAAAGGATTTATTGGATGGAATGAGCTGGGGCTTCTGAGTGGAATGTGAGGAGGGATGGAGGCAGGTGAGCAGTTTGGTAGATGCTGTTGAGTGTGGAAGCCAAGCTGGGTGACTGACCAGTGGAGGACGTGGCAGACGAGGTGGCTTGAGGTGAGCAAAAGGAGCTGAGCGAGGTGCTTTGAGTTGTGTGGCTGAGACAGCTGACAGACAGAGACGGGGGAGCTGGGTGGAGATCAAGGCAAAGCTGGCAGACTGGTAACCGAGAGTATCAGAGGACCTGAGGCAGACGAAGCAGAGAGTTAGGCTGAGATTCAAAAAATACGAGAGACAAACTTGGCAGAAAGCGAAGTTGGCTGTGATGCTACTAGCGGATGCACTGATGGAATGAACCGGTGAAGCATTGGGTTGCAGATGCTGCTGGATTGGTGAATGAGACTCAGGTGTGCAGACTGGTAGACAAACGGAGAAGCAGAGGTCAGAACGACCAGGTACACAAACAAACACTCAGAGGAGACAGGTGGCAAACAAGAAAACAAGAGGAAGAGGGAGAGGAGGAAAACTGTGGAAACACAAAAAAGAGAGCTTTATTATGACAATCCAAGCCTTATTCACTCATGCACACGTATGCTCTGGGAAAGATTTTCCTTTTTTCTTAAAAAAATCTTTGTAAAGAACATGCCAGATCAACAGGTGGCAATGTAGCCCTAACCCTACAGCCATACTGGCCAAATAGAAGCAGAAGTAAAGCTTTTACCAGTTATGATGATGGGAATGAGACGATCTCATGTGTGGATTTATTGGGATCACTCTGTGTCCCAATACAGTGGAAAAGTAATTGTACATCTATGTGTAAACATAAAAAGTCTAATTTGTAAGGTCAGCCACTGCACTCTTTTGGTCTGATGTTGTACAGAGTCACATCTACTGCATCAGAAGCCAAAAACTCACTTTTCTCAGAAAGGGTTTTCCAAAAGCTCTGTTTTCACTCACCTAAATCTGTATTTGTATGGATGAAAGACCAAAAGGCATGGAAAAAGCCAAGTTTTTTGAAATAGTACCTTTTAACGCCTGGATAGATCCGAAGTGTGTGAGTAAAAAGTGTGTAAAAATGTGAAAATACATCACACACTGACACATGCACGGTCCTTACAACCCACAAAGGAAAATGTGCATTTGGAGCCACATTATCAGTCATTACCTTTAGGGGAGATGGAAGCAATGAAACGCAGAATTCCCTCAGTTCAAGGAATCATTTGTCACTCATCTAGATTATCTGAACCACAAAAGTAGAACTCCTTTAACTGACTAATGACTCAATTTTCTGTCACGCAGCAGCAAGGAGAAGGCAGTCAAAAGGAATTCTAAGCCAAGGTTGGCATATTTGAATTTACTGCTAAGTTTCACAGCATAGAGGATAGACATGTCTAAGTTTTAGCATACAGTAATTCTCCACAAAATGTGTTGTGTAATTTATTTTCTTATAAACCTTTGTAACAACAAATAATAGCAGCAAATGTAACCTCCAAATAGAGCACATGAACAACAAGAAAGGATGTCCCAGCCTGTGATACAACCTGAAATCAATATTTAATGTTTATTTTAAACCTGTCTCCTCCTGAGCTATAGCAAATTGGTAGCCGTGTGCCAGGCGCAACTTGGCAGATACTGGAGTCAAATATATGACTTCCAGACAAGTTAAGCCACAACTCATCACTTTACACTTCTGTGGAAAAGACAGGTCATCCTTTGGTCCTGACATAAACATGAATCCTCCTAACCCAAGTAAAGCCATCCTGGAGCAGATCACCGTCTGCAGGCAGGTGCTCTGAAACAGATACCAAAGCTCAGAGCCACCGAGGCCGTTTATTCTCCTTCCTGACGAAAGAAGCCTCAGAAAAATATTTGAAGTCTGAAGGAAACGAATGATAAAACAGCATAAAAACATTGTACTTCACAGACAACAACACAGTTTATGACCCACAGCAATGTCAGATGACTTTGTATTAACATATTCTGCATTTTTAAACATTTCCCTGAGCCGCCTGTCTGACTTCTGTCAGATAATTGCCATAGAGAGAATAAAATGTATAGCCTGTGGTTTACCCACACTGCACATCCTCTTGCTCGGCCTAATGCTTTCTGTCCACACCCTGATACTGGAGTACTCAGCCAGGGGATGGCTGCCCACGCGGTGCCTTGCCTGTCAATTGATCAGGGCCTGACTCCAGCTTAGTGCACCCTCACTGGAAACCTCAAATGAGGCGCAGCACAAATGCATTCATCTTCATCAGAGGAGCACAGGATAAAGTATCAGGGAGTTTTTCTGCTGCAGAAATAGCACAAGCAAACCACTGAAACCAGATGATTTTTTTCCTCTATTTGTAGTGCTTCGAGTGCTATCACCATCACATAATGTCTGCGCTGTGTCCATGATTAAACTATATTGCAGAAGCTCCTCTCTCGCTCAATCTAATTATGTGGTGCTTCTGTCGGTGTTGGAGCCAACCACTTAGACTTTTGCAGCACCATCATTTGCAAAATCTAACTTATACATTCATTTTTCATTTTGAATATAGCTATGAAAACTTGATGCCCTCAATTTTTCAGCAAGTCGACTCTTTCTTCTCTGCTGCTTCTCCTTGATAAATCACCACTCTAGCAGAGGCATTGGTGACCACAGTGAAAACACAGTGAACCTTTGAGGCTTTGAACTGCGATGAAATTGGAGATGTTTGTGTGCTGTGTACCAGTCAATACCAAATAATAAAAACAGCCTGCTCAGACGGAGGATCCAGGATGCATTCTGGCCAGTGTAATTCATTAGGCTGTTGCTCGTGTTCATTTATCATAATCAATCAAAGGGCAGCTGGGCCAAAAGAGCAATTCAGAGCAAAGCAGAATTATGCCATTGCTGAGTCTGTAATAAGTTTGAGGAAGATTGTGGAAGGAAATATTGGACCTGAGGATACAGTTTGTGTCTGAATGTAATGAATCATTTGTCACTTAAGAACTATATAGCTTGCAAATGTAACAGATGACAATGAATGAATTGTGAACATATGAATATATTTAGAGAAAGTGGGGTCAAATAGGCCGGATGTTGAGGACATACGGGGGCTGATGTTACAGAAATACTTCTTTTCAACTCACTGAACATTCAAGATTTGGAAATGAATAACAATAAGAAACTTTCAGTTCAAGTCAGAAAAATAAAACCACTTACTTTTATCATGACAGCAACAGCATTCTGTGGGTGCTATATAATAGGCAACCGCTTGCTCTGGGCAGACTTTGGATCCCAACACTATTGATTATGAGTAACACCAGATGCCAGAGTTGGATGAGCAATGAGCTGTTGAGAGGATGGAACTGATGAGAGTGCCACGAGGAGGTTGTTTGTCTTTTGGCCAGGGAATTGCGTCAAGACTCACAACCTTCAAAATCCATCAGAATCGAGCTGTCCACCAGTCTACATGTTCATTAAAGCACATACAGAGGTGACATTTCTCATTCAAGAGGCTGTTAAATGATTCTGTCCACTTAAAGATTTCATTACTTGATCAAAGTTATCAATAAAATAAAATAAACATCAATAATCACTGATCTTAAGCAAAAATAATATAGTCCACTTTTTTAATAGCTTTTAATAGCACATGATGAAATGTAGTTCTTTAATGGGTAACAAAAAGAGAACACATCATATCTGAAAACACTGTAATGCTTTCTGAGGAAAATTTGATTTCAGAATCTATCTGAAAAATTCTTGTACAGGCATATTCAAAAGCAATACACAGATTTTCCACATTCTTTGGCACAAAATAGGCAACGCTGATCATTTTTCAGCATATTTTCTAGTCAGGTCTTGCTAATACCACGCGCAGCGAACGGCCCAGAGTCCCACCAGAGACACGCTGCAGCTGCTGTGCTGGTGCCTCTTAGATCTTCAGGACTTGGGCGATGTTTTGCCCCACTTACATGCAGCAGCTTTGTGAATTAAAAAGGCTTCACAATAAACCCTGCTTGTGCTGCAGTGGATAGTAAAGCCTTCCTGTGGGTCTGAATTAGTGTTCTTGGACTTGCACCCAGAGTCCCTGCAGCAAAATCAAGTCGACAGAAGATTTTTCTTTGCAGCCTAACACCAGCAGAGGGGGGTGTGCTCAAGTCAGGAGGAGCATGTGAGTGTGTCAGCTGTGCTGGCTGGAGCAGCCACACCCTGAAATACGACCACGGACTCACAAAACCACAATGACGTGCAATGACGTGGACTATTTACTGGATATAAACCTTGTTTACAGCCTGGTACACTTGCAACATTTCACACACATGTTACTTTCAAACACAGTCAAATGATATGAGTGTTGCCTCAAGAGATGAAACATTCCATTTCTATTGTAAACAGAACTGATGAAAATAATGACAATTCCATCTTATATTAACTCTGACCGACTTCTGTAGCTTATAGCTGATCACAGCGATGAGCAGTGATGCCAGTATGAGATTACTCCTCAACAGTGCTGTGATTTTCTCAAGGGCTCTGAATTGAGGTTTTTACTTGTGTTAGCTGTCACTTAGGAAGCAAAACTCAAAAACATACTGCCTCAGTAGAGCCAAGTGAACATTCTCCCTCTTGTGCAGTGCAGAGTGCTAATATTTAGAGTCTTCTAATGAAAAAAACAGGTTAAAGAAAGCCCTTCTGCAGGGCTTTACGAAATAGTCTGAGATGAATTATGCACATCCACTGGCTTTTGATATCCATCCCACGGGGCTTTTTCTCTTTTCATTAAAGCTCTATTTTTTTTCCAACTATGCATTCTTTTTTAGAGAAAATGACTGGGCAAAATCTTTTAGTTCAAATCAGTGCAAGATTAAATAGCTTATTGTGTGTGCTTTTTCTGGGGCTGATGAGTGTGCACTGGCTGGAGGCTGTAATATTTTACACTAGCTTAATTTGGTAGGCCAGCGTGTTTAAGTGGCACTTTCATATCATCACAGTAAAACACTGACAGGACTTTAAATCAGTGTGATCATGCTGAAATCAATTGCTCACTGTAGCCTACAGCAGCATTAGCCAAGAATATCTGAATGTCTAAAACCATTCTCGGAGATATACAATGAACAGGTAGACATACAGTGTATAATATTCGTAAGTCTGCCAAAGGCATTCTGATATCACAGACTAAATATAAGAAGCATGAAAAATGTACTGCAGATATATATACAGTCATAAAACAACCCCCACCCACACACACGTTTAGGGACTTATTGTTTGAAAATATAGTGCTTCTGTAGTTCTGCTCTAACTTCCTGACAGCAGTGAAGCCAGCAGACTTTTTACTTACATGAGATTTAGCTGTAGTAAAAACATCAACTGCTCTCAGAGATGTTGCACCAAATCCATTGAATCTGAAAGTAATTTTTCAGACACAAACAGAGACATGCACACACATTAAGGAAGCAACATTTGCGAATTATTTGGTTCAGAGGAACAAATCCCTTACAATAACTCTGCATTCATATTCACTTCCCTGCACACACTAGTTCTTTTCATTCTTGTTTCGTCAGATGTGTGTTAAAAACTGCTTTCCTAGTTGACTCTGGACACTATAAAGAGATACTGAGTGCTGTTTGGCATAGATTCCATGTGTACACCTGCAAAGAACGAATGTTTGCTATTAAATTCCCTATCTGACCTTGGAGTGGGACTAGGAGCTGAGACATGCCAGTAGTTGAGATGGTGAGGGAGTGAATGCAACTCAGTTTGGCTACATCTTGGTAATGACTGTGGTAATGACACCTGTACCTATATTGTGACCATAAACTGTATATAAAAGCCTCTAGGTCTAAATAACAAGGCCAGCATGCAAGTGCTTTAAACCTGTATTCTTTCTAACAGCCAGCAGGGGGCGACTCATGTGGTTGAACAATCACGCCAGATTGTATAGAAGTTTACGAGAAAATGACCCTATTGCTTTTTTGATTTGTTACCTCAGTTAGCATTTTCATGTTTTTTTTTTGTCTTAATTGCTAGTTTCAAGTGTTTTTGAATACAGCTTGGTGTTCATTCCATATATTATTGTTAAATTAAGAGTAAAACAAAAGGTGAAGCTGGGTGATGTTCAAGAATGGGTTACCTAGTAACTGACAGTTTGCTGCTGTATAAGCATGTGCAGTGTGATCGTGTTCTCAGATCAACCACTCGCTTATTACAGCATGTTTCAAGAGACCAAGATGGAGACAACAGTAGGATGTCACGGTGGCTGCATTCATCTTTTATTTACAGTCTATGGTGACTGAAATACACCATTTACTAGTGTAAGATAGTGTGCATGTGAAGCAACTCTCATATAGAACAGAGTATACGATTTAAGCGAGGCAACATTTTAATGATTTTCAGTTATTTTCACCAAGGTTTGTTAGCATTTGACCTTGTTTGCTGACTGATGAGCAATTTTAGCTAACATGAGCAAGCTAGGTAGAAAGCCGTCCATATTATAATTCAATGATAAATATTGGGTTTCTAAGTAATATGAGAGAACACATGTGTTTGAGGTCTCTTGCATGTAAACTTGAAGAGCCTCTGAAAGAATGAATCAATGAATCAGAAAAAATATTTTATGTGAACTGAGTCAAAAGAACTGTGTCCCAGAAAAAAAAATAATTCATACATCTTTTACAAATGTGTCCATTTAATGTACATAGTGGCATGGTTTTCTAAAACAAAGAAACAAATAAACAAACAGACAGACAACTTTATAATTAATCAGTGACGTTGGACTCCATTTAGTGGGTATCTCTGTCTCACATCTCATCTGGATTAAACTCAGTAGCTGAGCTGCATTTATGACTGCAGATCATATTACACACTATACACTTGCAGCGCGCCATGTTCCCGCCATTTGTTAAGGAAAGCTGGGTCATAAAAACGACGAGACAAGGAGCTCATCCATATTAGAAGAGTCTTTAATGAACTCGGATCGTCAGAGACACTCCTCCTGCTCTCGGCTGCCGCTGCTCCGCTCCGTGGCCAGTCGACGCGCGGGAGAGCCTCTGTAGCCCCCGTCGTTATCAGTATCAGCATCGGCGTGAAGACAAAGAGATCCGTGCAAATGAAGATGTGCTGCAATAGCAGGAGAAGCCGGTTATAAAGTCACTCTCTCTGCAACCGTGCACGCCCGCCCGCAGGCAGACAGGCACCGGTCCTTGGAGACTCTTTGGGGATGCGCAAAGATGTGAGAGTAAAGAGCGAGAGGCGTTGTGATTGGCCGTACTCATTCTAAAAGCATCAGGCACGGCGAGTCATGTTTGCTCCAACCGGAGAATCAGCGAGGTGGCATCAAACTTGAAGGAGACGTGTTCACAGTCTGCACGGTCGATGCGTTCACGGCGTCAACCGTAAACTTGCATCATCTCCCCAAAGAGGCGGACGCGCTTTCCGCGGTGCTGAAACAGAGACTTGGCTGATCAACTAGTGAACAAGAGGAGGACGCTCTCACTTCGTCACCTGCTTCTCAGCTTCATGCTATTTGGGAGCTTTTGTCAGGTAAGTCCAGAGATGCACAGTGTCGTAGATTGGAAAGAAGATAGTCTGTTTTCAGTCATGTCGCTCAGATATTGTGTTACAGCCTCTGAAGCCACCAGCGTCTCTTCTGTCTGCTGTGTCTTTATCTGTTGCCCGACTGTCTGCTGCATGTGTGTTATTTTAAAGTTTGATCGTATGGATTGACCTACAAAGTTTCATTAGCAGTCCCTGCTGAGTTGGTATAGATTACATTTTCCAATGGAAACATGTGCGGATTGCCTGTTGATGCTCCCTTTATGTTTGCTATTATTTAGCATTTCGCTTTTCAAAATTTACTTTCATGTCTATTCAGATGTTCCGAATGAAAATCGCGTCTTTCCTACTGTTCCTTAAAAAAACACTTTCTTTTGTTGTTGCTTAGTTTTTCCCTGCTTTATTTATCTCACTTTTCAGGTTGCAGAACAATACATAGAGTTTATTCACTATAAATTAAAACATGAGCTGAGGAATGATGAAATGTGGTAAAATCAAGCGTATAATTGTCTCCTGTACTGCAGTTTGCTTTATGTGCCATGAGATGCTTTCACATATCACTCATTCTTTCCAACTTATGTAATTAGAATGAGAATACATAACATTGTTTATGTTTTGCTGCTGTACGGAGAATGTTATATCCAGTAAAGACTCTGGATTTGTGCTGGTGTCTCACTTTGCTGCTCGCTGGTACCTGATAACTTCATGCAGCACACATCCACATGCTCCCTGGTGCTCTGCTTGCGGACTTCCAAAATCAATTTATGTTTACTGTTTTTTAACATAAACTTTATAACAGGTGATGTGGTTCAGCGGCTCATTCTGCAGTTGCTAATAGCTTTCATTTCTTCTATCCTGTTTAAAACTGTGACTGGAATTTGATCAGGAAATACAAAAGCTCAAAAGGAGATTGTGTTTGCTGTTGTCACGTAAGATTGGTGTGTTCACTAGACTATAAAAATAGCCGCTACACGCCAACTGGCCTAGGGCATGTATTTTTGGGTTATGTCACTTTTATAGCACCAATGATTTTGCTCCAGCGTCTTGAGCATAACCTTAAGCTCTGTGGTGTCTTTAAAATGCTACATGCTTTCAGTGTGTTGTCCCAAGAAATCTGAATAAAAGCTGCCAAATCAGACCAATAAAATGTTGTAAAGTGATTATCCAATAAGAGGATTTGGAGTATTCCTGTGTGCCAGTAACACATTTTCCACTTGCTTTTCTTTGATTAAATGCATGCACTGTGTACGTTGGTGGTCACTTAGAAGTTAAGAGATCTTTTACAGTGTAGCAATTGCAAGTACTGTGACTTATTTGCTTTAATCAATTACCCTGTTGGGCTGAGAGGGAGCGTGGGCGTCATCAAAGCTGAACAAGGCCCCTTTGAGGTGGAATACTTAAGTTGCGATTAATTTCAAAAGGCACGCCTTAATTTCAAAGGCACGTTTTTCAGTGTTTTGTGTTGAAATACATTTGTTATTTTGCATTTGAGTCAGGAACATCCATGTGCTTGAGGGAGACTTCACATAGCTTTATGCTACAGTAAACCAGTTTTCCCGTATTGATGGCTCCAGTCCAACCAGTCTTTGATACTTTGTATGAAAAGATTGTAAAGCTATAGAGAAGACAGGAGGTCTGCCACTATTGATTACAGCTTTCTTAGGCTCTGCTGATGTTTAAAAGATAGTTGTATTTATATTTATATTTATGTCTGTACTCCAAGAGATGTTATCTTCTTTTTTTTAAGGTTCTTTTTTAGGCTCCTTGCCTTTATTAGATCAGCCAGGGACAGGCAAGAAAGCTGGGATGAAAGGGGATGACATGCAGCAAACCAGGGCTGGAACTGAACCCAGACTGCTGTAGTAAATAGTGTGCGCGCTTTACCAGATAAGCTACCAGTGCACCATGAGATGTTATCTTCTGCCTCAATGTAGCTGGACCATTGAGGCACACGACAGGTGTCTTTTTACCTGTAAATCTCATTAAGGTACTTGAACTATGTGCCCAGATTTTGCTTTCCACTCCTCAGGAGATGACAAACCCTCCATGAGATCACAAACAGAGCTATAATTACTAGTAAGGTTGCTCAGCAGCTTTAATCAATTACTTCTTTCTCCATCCAGAGAGACGGGGAACCCAGGTGTCATCAAAGCAGAATGAGGCTCCTTTGAGGTGGGAAATGCGAGACTCAATGACTTCACTCAGCTGGGTCACTGGACACACAGCAGAGCTTTGACGCGTACAAATTGTGCTTGAAGATGCTGCGTTCATCCTGGGAGGCTTAGTGGCTGGCAGGGGACCAGCAGAGCAGGGACATTGCACTCCAGATGGCCCAGAGAGGCCAGAGGAAGAGAGCTGTCCAAGCCCAGCTGGGAGTACGGGAAGCTGGACTGCCGGTGGTGTGCGCTTGTGTGCGCTTGTGTGCGTACGTGATTGTGGGAGGCAGACGGGATGAGAGAAACAGTAAAAGACAGAGAGAAAGAAGGATACATGTGTGCATGAGGGTGTGTGTTGAAGAGCAGGGAGAGAGAGAGAGAAAATGAGGGATACAGGCAGCTCTGTGTGCACTCGCATGCATGGAAGTAGTGATAGGAAAAGTGTGGGAGGGAGAAGAAATGAAAGAGAAGATGAAGGAGCCTGCATGTCTGTGTGCCACTGTGTATTTCTGTGTGTGTGTGTGTGTGTGTGTGTGTGTGTGTGTGTGTGTGTGTGTGTGTGTGTGTGTGTGTGTGTCTGTGTGTGTGTGCTGAAGGAGTGACAGAGAAACAGAAAGGGTTGGAGACACAGAAAATGAAAGAGAGAAAGAAACCGGCGCATGTGCATGTCTGTGTGTGGGAGGGAAGGAAAATGAAACTGGAAGAAGCAGGCGTGTGTGTGTGTGTGTGTCTATGGGCTTGTGTGTGATTGCAGAGAAAGCATTACTGGGAGAGAAAAAGGCAGGAGGGACAAAACAAAAACAAAGAAGAGGAAGAAAAAGGGAATGTGTGTGTGTCCCTGGGAAACCGAGCGAATGAGGGGTGAGACGAAAATGAAACACAAGAAATTGCTATAGTGGGAAGCCTGTGTGTGTGTTTGTGTGGTCCTAATACTGGTGCTGGTGCTCATTGATATTATTAAGTGGCAAATCAGGGCTGCATGGAAAATTACTTTTGAGTTTGTGCTCGACTATTTTTCACGTGCTGCTGCAGGAGCCGTGTGGTGCACAGTGGTCCTTGAGCGTGTACTTTATGGCGCAAGACTTCAGGCACACGACCTCCTGTTGTGAGGTCAGAGTCTGATGTTCACTCGGTGGTCTGATTGACGTGTTGCATGTGGGAAGCTTCTCTCCGCCTTTTTGTCACTACGTTTCACGTCTTGGTGGCACCGCGCTCTCTTTCTGAAGTAAAAACCGCCGAAGAACGAACGCAGAACACACGACAGCAAAACACACAGCAGATTCGCAGAGATAACTTCGCCCTGCTGTTTCCATTTGAAAAAGCCGCTAGAGAGCAGAGGGAGAGAAAGCGTGCTCCTTTCATTCTGCCACATCTGCTCTGTGATGAAATGGAGCATGATCTGCACTTTGATCACAATGAATTATTCCTATCCCTGGCTATAAATATGGTCTGTCTACAGCACCCAATCTCTTTCTTGCTCCTTAAACCAGGAATCTGTGCTCGCCTCTGAGTAGCTTTCTCCTTGAGTGTGTCACTGCGGGTGTACTGCAGCTCTGGTTTTCTTCCTTGCACTGTGAAGGAACCAGAAGCCCTACCTCAGTGAAAAACTCCCAGTTCAGTAATCGCACTATTTGGTGCAAAAAAGTTTCATATGATACCACTAAGGGGCTTTGTTGAGGCTGCTGTCATTCAGTATTTTCCCCTTTTACAGCCAACGCCATGAAAATAGCAAAACCAATAATAAGTCTTTCTGTCAGTAGTTGCAGACTCCCTGTGTGTCTCAATCAATAAAAAGGTGAGCACATGATGTTCATTGTGTGGCATTAATTGCGAATGCTCAACATAAAAACAGTAACAGTATAACACAACAGCCATGTTCATATGTCTGTCCCCACCTTTATAGCAAAGAATTGGCAAACACCCACCAGTGAAACAGTGCGGCTCATTGATATTTTCTTTCTTTTTTTTTTAACAGTAGAGCTCTGCAGCAAAAACAAATAAAATAAAGTGTTCCTTTATCAGGCACTGCATAGTCAATGCTTGTAAAAAAAATTAATTCATAGTTGGGTTTTGCTTTTTGTTTGTTAACAAGAACCAAAAAAAATGAGCATAGAATCTCTCCAACCATATTATTTAGGTTACTGAAGGTCATGATGAGGTAATAAAGGCCAGTCTCAAGATAAACTAACTGATATGTATGGCCAATTAAAAATAAAATTTATTATAAGGTCATACATATTTATATTTTGGATATAGTGTATAGATTTGGTGCTAATCATTACCTCATTGAAAAACAAAATTGGGAGACTGACCATCACTCATTGGAATGCCACCAAGCTGGAGCTAGCCGGCCGGGCTGGGATTGATTTTGTGTTAATATGTCATTTCTGATTCACAGAGCTGACTACAGGCTCTTGACTGGCATAATCAAAATGCCTCTGATGTCTCAGGAGCAAACTACAGTACAGTTCTTATGAGATCATGAAAGTAGTGACAAAGAGTGGCTTCAGGCTGTGCTTTAGGAACAATCAACAGAGACTGCATCTATGTCTTTGTATATCAATGCACCCCACTGGGATGTGGTGTGTTTCTTTTCTTAGCATCAATGCTTATGCCTGAGAGTTGGGCTGATTTTAACACAGGGAATTCTTAGTTCTCCTACACAGCACCTTCACACCATCTCACAGCCTCACCCACAAAGTACGGCTCTATCAACCTATCACCTCTAATGGGAACAAAAGGTCAGTCCTTAATTATTCATTCGGGATGTCAAACAATGCTTGCCGGCTGTTATTTAGGGTGGGGGAGACCCATATGAATAATTCAGGTGGAGGATTCTCTTTCCTTCGAAGAGCGGAACGGTGGCTCAGATGTTTGTGAGAGTCTTATCTTTGTGCAGGAGCCCTCTGTCATTCCTGAGCTGACCTTGGCTGTCACTGCAGCGGCAACACGGGTGGCACAGGAGGTGGCAGGAACTCTTGTTCTTCCCATATCTGCAGGCCTCCTCCACACAGGGAGAGTGAGTAGGAAGGACTACAGGGAGTTGACTGCTCCTCGTCTAAGTTCCCTCAGTGTCTGTTTACAGTACACTATGTGCCACGCTGTGCTGCGCGGGTGTCAATGTATTAAAAAAAGCAGATTACTCTTTTACAATGAGTTATTCTGCTTTTCACCCGAGGTACGTTTCTGTTTTGGTACACTAGCCATGTCAATTGCTCTTAAGCGGCTTTCTTAAGATGTAAGGGGTGTTTATTGCAGCTGAAGAGGCAAAAGCAGATATTAATGCTATTAAAGTGCATTAAACTGAAGAATGCTGTAATGTGAGTCACTTCCGTGGAGGGATTAGAGGGAGGCGGCATGGAGAGGATTCTGAGTAAGGAGAGAAAGTGAAAATGTTCATCTTGTTATGTGAGAGGCAGGAGGGAAAGTGAGGGACCTATGAGACAGAGAGGGTGAGAAAAATTGTGTGTGTGTGTGTGTGTGTGTGTGTGTGTGTGTGTGTGTGTGTGGGTGTGTGTGTGTGTGTGAGAGAGAGAGAGGGAGAGAGCACTTAGGCTAACTCTGCCATCTCTGAACAATAACAGAAGCACACACACACACACAGATAGATCCAGGACATGTCTATCAAATAACAGATGGCAGGCTGCCCAGAGAAAATCAGATGAGAAGTATGTTTGTCATTGTTAATGCAATCCACAGAATGCTCCTATCTTCCTATGGCCACAGTGTTACTGCTGTTTGTATTGTAGCGCTCGATGTAGGCAGAACAGATCATCAGATTTGTGACTACTCTGCAATTATAGATAAAATATAGTGATCGATAGCTGTCATAGAGGTACTTAAACATTCAGCTGAATAGAAAGATTCTTCCACTGAATTCTTAGTACTTTTGAAAATTGTCTTCAAAGTTAAGTCAATGCTATCTTTGCCCGTAAATCAGAGCTTTCTTTAAGTTTGTATACCAGCAGTCTGTCTCAGTGTCTGACTATGCAATATACTTACTGCTGTGGTGTTTTGGTGGAGGGAAGGCAAACATGCAGGCTCTAAATCACAATTGTTGAGTGGAGGGGAAAATGCTGTGTGTCAAGTCTAAAGTGCACGAGTTTAAAATTATTAGCTGACTCTTTCCTGCAACCTGGACTTCTGTTCAGTTCAAGATGCAGGCTGATGAATTGGGGAATGAAAACAGAATGTTATTTGGGGACACTGACGCTCAGGGGTTGGCTTGTGATATCAGTATTTCTCTGGAGACGCTGCCCTTATTGCCACCATACTATGTGCAGAGAAGTGACAATGCTCGTTTATCTTGGAGCAGGAAAAAAAATGGTTGAGGAGAAGCAGGTTTCATCGGGGCTTTTCTGTAAAAGTTTGGAGGACATGGATTAGCCCATAGAAACTCAGGGGTGAGGGGCAGCCTTTTCTCTCAGGCTGACAAGGTGACTTATTTGGAGGTTGACACCAAGCCAGGTGCTCTTTAAGTTCAAACACAACATGGTGCCTGGAAGGTCTAGGTCCAAGGACAAGGACATGCTTGCAGCCAGCGTCTCGCTTCGCTGCGTGGCTCTTAAAATGTTAACTCTTCTGGAACTGCTCTTGCCCACTGCTAGGCTGCTGATCAGTTAGGCCAGAGTGTTGAGGCCCAAGTTAATTACACTAATTTTCTCTGACTGAGATTGTCAGTAAAGACTTGGCAACTCATTCAAGTCTTTCTGGATGCACCGACGAGATCTTAATTTGTGCTGTAGGTGGACCCAAATGGGTTGAATATTCAGCAGAGCAATCAGACAAAAACACCAATTAGAGAATTACTGCAGTTTACAGCCAAATTGAAACAGCTTCTGCCCAATTCAATATTGTGTTAAGTTACAAAGTTGGAGCTTTGAAAATCCCGTGTCTAAAGTTTATTAAAAACTGGGGTGCAAAAGTTCTGCTTTTGGATAAGTTTATATGCAGGCGAAGAACTCATGAAATTAGTCAGATGTGGTGATTAAATGTATTTCATTAACCACCCCCCAACATTCTTTAACTATTCACAGTCCCCTAAAAAATATAATTTAAAACCTTCTAATCAGCACCTACTTCACACAGCTCTTTGTAATCATCATGCAACAATGGCTTTAATTTAACAAATGTATTCAGATTCGGTTAAATTGTCCTGGGCATATTTCTTTCACTTAAAAATCTAAGTTTTGCATACTGTGTGAGGACTGATATTTCACAACATACATTTTCAGAGGAGTTCTTCTTTATGAAACTACAGATAGATGATAAACAGCAGAGAAACAAAACAACATAAAATGTCATACTGAGGCTCTTGGTTGCCACATGCCATGTGCAGATTCAGTGCACTATGGCATCGATCCTACAAGTCTCTGAACTCTGCTGGAGGCATGAACACTATTCTTCAAAGGATATTCCCTCATTTGATGGTGGTGGAGAGCAATGTCTGACACATCGCACCAAAGTCTCCCATAGGTGTTGAGATCTGATGACTGTAAGGTCTACAACATCTGATTCAAATGATTTTCTTCCTCAACAAACCATTCAGTGACCACTTGTATACTACGGATGGCGGCGTTATGATCCTGGAAGTAACCACTCCTATCAGGATGCAAATGTTTTATAAGAAGATAAAGATGATTGCCAACAGTTTTGTCATGATTTGCAGTGACTCTTCCCTCTGAAGGGATGAATGGAAGCAACCATATCAGCGGAATGCTCAGTATAAATGAGCCTCCAGATCCTCTGACTGAGAAAGACAAGAGTTCAGAATGGTCCTTTAATTTGTCGTGTCAGTTTGTATGTCGTATAACTACATTAGATATTTTCAGTACAGTCTGCATCCCAAGCAAAAGTTACTACACAAGGTTTTAATTTCAGACTCTGTATACTTACATGATGATGCTGCAGTAGAAATGCAGAACATCGGGGGGCTGTATACAACAGTAGAAGATGTGGTATTGACAAATCAACTAAGAAATATATTTGTGGTCTCAACAGAGTTGCAACAGAGTTCAGATTTAGATGTCGGAGCAATTCAACAAGACAGTATTACTAAAATAATAATTGAAAAAGTACACAGTAATATTCAGCATGCATTTTATGCACATTTACTATGGGACACACATACACACACCTTCAACTGTATGTATAGTATGTGCAGACCTTACACTGTTAGTCTGTTAATCTGTCAGCTACTGAGTTTCCTCTTTAATTGAGTCGATACAAACACATCCACCTTGACTGTTATTTAATGTTTATTGTTCAGTGATCAATTCGTGCATCACCATAATTACATCCACCCTCATGAAACGAAATGAAGCCCTTTTTTTTGTTATCTGCTTCTCCATAAGATTAAACAAGAACCACAGGCAGAAGGTCGCTCATTCAATTAGTGTTTCATTTACCACATTTAATTATCCACTGTCTCTGCCCTCTCTGACCCTGCAGGAAGCCTCATATGACTAATGAATGCACTTACCTGATTTCCTTTCCCTGGGAAATCACATCTGTGTCTATTTCCCATCATCTGCTCACAGAAAGGCATATATGGTCACTGAAGATTAAAGGATTTTTTGGGGGTAGGGGGGTGATGAGTATGTATTGACCATAGAAAGGGTTTCAAGTCAGTACCGAATGCCCCTGTGATCCTTCCAGCTGGCCACCGTACTCCAACCAGACACTTTGATCTCCCAAAAGCTCATGCAGCCACAAGCAGTCACAATTCTTACTGTGCAGCAGTTGAACACAGTGCACAGTTGCACAGGCAGAAAAAGTCCTCTAGAAGTTATATTTTTTTTATCCATCAGCTCGGTTTGCATGGGCATTATTCACCTCAGAGTGTGGACATGGTGTGTTTACAGTTATTCCCCTAACAATCCTCTAAACAGGCATTGAAACAGACTCTCTCTAGCTTTTAGAATGGATTAAAAAAAACCCTCCTTTGTACTGATTGAAGATCTTTAACCACCAGTCTCTCTTAATGCTGGAGAACTGCAGTTAGATTAATTGCAAGTTACTAAATTTTGCTTCACTGAGCTTTTATCACACTCAGAGAAGCCTCAGTCTGATTTAACTTGTTGCTTGTAGATAAAATTTTGTGAGTCGAGGACCATCAGTGAATTGCAGACCGGTTGCACAGTAACTGCACGGCAGAAAATGATTAGTGACAGATGGACGATAGTGACCCGGCGCACTCAACTCGTGATCATAATGTTGCACTCATACACTCTCATATGCAACAAATCATGGACTAACAGTCTGATAACATCTCAGTAACTACTGCAGGGCTGCTGTGCTTTACAGCTTTACACCTGTCAGACATTCGGAGACTCTTCTTTAATATATATTCAGCTGCATATGCTACATGCAGCTGAATATATAACAGCTGCGGTGTTTAGTTTGAGTGAAATCCATATGAGAGGAGATGTGTGAATCTGCCTGCCGATTACTTGAGCTGTTTTAACCAAAATGAAGCTTCTTAGGAAGAGCTTCAATAAAAGAGTGAACATATAGTTCATTACACTGTGGCTGCATACAGGAATTTCTCACGGTTTGCCATTTGACTTAATGAAAAGTTAGAGAGCTACTAAGTGTGAGTCTCAATGGTATTCTTGATTTCTTGTGGTGGTTCAAGGATGATCTGGCTTTCTCTTGTAATTACTGTGCAAAGAACCACAAATTGGAGTCACATTGAAGTATCAACAAACACATTTTAAACTTCACGGTTTTTGGCATTAACCTACAAAAGAAAGTTAAACAACATTATTTAAATCAAATTGGCTTTATGTCATTTAACGTTTGGCAGAATAAATCAGCTGTAGACTGAATTTGTTCAGTATTTGTGGCCAGAATTTATTTTATTTTACTATTACGTCTCATCTTCTGCCCATATTTTACCTAAGTGTATAAATGGAGTGCTCTAAATTTGAAGAACTTGAAGAAGTCATTAATTTTCAGCCATGTTTTTTCTTAGAAAACTCATCCAGATGAATTCAAGTCTTGAGTCTTTTTTATAATATTCACCTACTGTGTAGCACATTAAGCAGTAGGATATGATTCCCTCAACGTAAGTGCTTTGCATTCAATTTTAATGAAGGGTAGCTATTAATATTTAGGATTAAATATTTAAGCATTTGTGTCTGACTGTAAGCTCAGTGTTTATGTCCTCAAAATGACTGTGATATGTAAACTCCTGTCTGACTGGTTAAACACGAATGATGATCCATTTATGGAGTCATTAAAAATTCACATTACCATTTTATTACTGTTAATCAGCTCCTAATCAGATGTGAGTCTATTATGCTTTGACTATTTAAGCCTGATATTAAAGCAGGTATTATGAAGGGCACTCTGGGGCCACATGGTGGGCCAAGAAACTTGATTATACTCCTTTGAAGTAACTCCATTTCACCTTTGTGGTAGTTTCAGTCATTGGATGCTTGTCTTCAGTATAATCCTGCCATTTCTGGGACACATTTCATGTGGCTTTCTTATTCCCTTCTGCTATCTGCTTGTTAACATTTTTAAAATCCCCTTTACTACAGGATTGAAGAACAACAATTTTTTTTCTCCTATAGTAGAAAGACAGTCAGATACAACCAGACTGCTTTTATGGATTTATGCTTAAAATTGCGTTCACTCGTGTTTATATGTATTGCCAAATATACTTTTTAAAAAAATTAATTTGCTGAGTAGAAAAAAACAAAAAAATGTATTTATTACCATGTTTAGAAACTGTACACATTTTAAGAGATTCTGAATTTTCCTCCTGAGCACCCAGTGAGGGTAAATGTTTACAACAACGGTGCTCAGATAACTGATTTGATGAAATTTTAATAAAGAAAACATTCTGTGCCTTGTGTTTAAGGTCATTGTTCACTACTATAATCTTCCCCTAAGCTTTGTCAAATGCTGTTACTCATGAAACTGTAAAACATTTAATTGTGCTTTAGCTGAGTGGAAATGTTTAGAAGACTCAAAATACATTGTGAGGCAACACTTTTTTGATACCTTATAAAGACTATGAACTTATTTATGTTCGTTACCAAAGTTTCTTTAGCATGATGATTAGAAGTGTAACTTCCAATGTGCTAAACATATCTGCTGTTTCAGCGAATACCAATGTCATATTTTGATTTGAAGGATGAGCACCGGTGCTCAGTGAAGCAGATCCTGCCTCATCATTCATTCAGATATACCGTACTGTCGATATTCACACCTGGGAGCTGTCCAACCGCTGCCACAGTCAGCTTGTGAACACTTACTATGGCTTCAGAAAGCATTACTGATTCCCTTTCCCTGGTCAAACTTTCTCAGCTGCCTCTAGAAATCAAACCAACACCTTCTCAATCTCAAACCTACTTTTGTTGCCGGCGTGCTTGTTTCATATGCTGTATGATCCTGCTCATGTTTGAACATCTTACTTCATAAAGACAGGCTGTGGGCTCAATGATGGTGACACGTGTCCACTTCTAACATGCCAGCAGAGGCTCTACTGTAGACTTTACTTCTGCTTCAATTCTTTGCTGGCATGTCAGACATGCCGATAAAAATTAGTTTTAGCAGAACTCGGATGAAATAGAAACAAGAAATGAATGTGTTTCACATGTACTGAGGGGCTGCACAGTGGCTTGGTGATTAGCACTTTCGCCTTGCAGCTAGAAGATCCACGGCTTTCCCGGGATCTTTCTGCATGGAGTTTGCATGTTCTCCCTGTGCATGTGTGGGTTTTCTCCGGGTACTCCGGCTTCCTCCCACAGTCCAAAAACATGCTCAGGTTAATTGTTCACTCTAAATTGTGTGTAGGTGTGAATGTGAGTGTGCTTGTTTGTCTCTCTGTGTGGTCCTGTGAGACTGGTGACCTCTCCAGCGTGTCCCCCGTCTTCAGCCCAAGTCAGCTGGGACAGAATCCAGTCCCCCACAACCCTAATGAGGATTAAGCAGTGTATAGATGCGATTGATGGACTAGAAAGTTTAGAAATAGTGTGCTCCATGGTATAGTTTGAAGCACAGCAGACAGTCATCACAACCGGGTGGTAGTGGGTAAATATTATACATCCATAGTGGAAAGCCGCAGAGCTCATGTTGTGGTTGTTCAAACTTGATTTCTTTTCACTTTTGATTGGAGACAATATTTTTGGGAAATTGTAGGCAAAGGTCACTTTTTTCTTCTTTTTCACTATTTACTGGGAACTCAGTAACCCTGAGTTTATACTTCTAACATCCTATCAGATTCTCAGCCCTAGACTGAAATTATAGTTAGAGCCGAGGTTATGACCACTTTCTACTAGATACCACATTCTTTTCCTCGTCTGCTGTCTGGTCTCCTGAAATTTTGCGAAGTGAAAAAGGATTTTCGAATGTAAATATGTGCTCAGTGTAGAGTGGAAAGACATGTACTTTCCTAAAACAAAAGAGTGTGATGGATGAGAAACAAATGAAGTCCTGGAGCAGGACAGGCATGTAGTTTGATGTGTACGCCTCTGGAATGTAATGCTGTTTTTGCTGGGATAGTGGACTCAATTTCTTAATTAACTATCGATGACTTTACAATTAATGAAATTTTTTATAACATTATATCCGACACTTCATAAAATGCAATTAAAGATATTTTGATTTAAGATTTTATTTTATTAAGTTTTGTAATCTGTAGTCTTAAATTGCAGTTGCATATAAAGCTGTGTATATGTGTAAAAATAATTATCTAGGCTTTAGCTCCTTAACCTTCTCAATCCAATTTCTGGGCCATTTTTTGCTCCGGTCACATTTTTACTCAATGTGGACTATTTTTTACACTTTTATCCAAAGTGAGCTTCTTTGATTAGTTATTTTATTATAATTTTAAAAAACCTGAACTGCATAAGATTTTTTCAAGTGCCCACAAGTGTTACCAATACTGAAAAGAAGTAGCTCTCCATACTACAGGTATTTAGCATTTTTTAAAATTTGTTTCGATGCTCTTCCTATCGACTCTGTGCACACCCGTTATTTACAAAATCTGATCCAAGCAAACATTTTCTTTTGAGTGATTTCAAAAGAGAGAGAGAGAGAGAGAGAGAGAGAGAGAGAGAGAGAGGGATGTAGAATAAACAGCATGTCCCAGATGAGGAATTCAAGGACTGTCAGAAAATTATTAAATGCAACAATTTGTGGTGTTCTTACAATTTACTTTATTTTGTGCTATGATAAATGATTTTTTGCCTATATATAAAAAGGGAATATGCCTTTCAAACCTGCTGGTGGACTTTAGGGCTTGGAGGGTGAAACTGAAGATATAATGAACCTTTCCATGGGACAAGCTGAGGGAAAATATAGCAATCAATTTTCTATTTTACAGGAAATCAGAGTAATACAGCAATTTTTTCTTCCGAGATTTTTCTGAATATTCTCATATGAATCAAATTTATCTGTGGTGACTTTCTACAGCTTCTTTTTGGTAATTTTAATTGTTAAATTTAACACTTTGTAAATGATAAAAGTAATTCAATAAGACTATGTCATTCTACTGACTGCCAAAATGAACAGAATGCAGTAACATGGACAGATCCTATTCTGAGACACACTGTTAAATATATGTTGCAAATATCCTACTGTAGCAGTGTGCAATCTCTATGAGACTGCAATTTATTACTGCAGAGTTAAAAGAAAAAAAAAACACGTACAGGTTTGCTTCAGCAATATCAGCATCCATCCATGATTGAATCTGGTGAGTTTTCATTTTATTGTTATGAAACAGCCTCTCGTCCAAGACATATGATTCAGTTCAGAAAAGGAAGCCACAATAGCTTGGAAAAGTGGGACCACACCACTATATATTTATAACTATAGTCTCCCACAAAGAAACATGGCTTCCTGTGTCTCACTTTGTAATCACACCCCCACTTTAATATCTTGCAGGGAAAACACTCCCTTCTGGGGCTGGTTCTATCCTGCTGGGCTGAGAGAAATAATGACTTGGCCAACAGGCAGTGGGTTGGCCAGAAGTTAGAGAGGTGGATTCGTAATCAGAGGGCTGCTGGTTGGACACCAGAAAGTGGGATTTTTTTTTCTTTGATATCAGTGTTCTTTGTTTTTTGATGATACCGTACTGAAAAAGTAACATTTGAAGAATTAACGTTGAGGACACTAATTTGTTCCAATCCATTTCTAAGTTATAACAGGTTATGTGTTTGAGTGTGGGATTCTTACCAGGCAGTGTGTTTGTGTTTTCTTGCTTTGCTTGCTTTTTGCTATAACTACTAATGTCCTGACTGCCTTCTTTTTTTTAGTGAAGAACAAATCTTTCATTTGACCATGTACTCAACACTTCTGAAAAAAAATTTTACAATGCTGTATAATAAACATTCACTGTAGATTATATTTCTATGCAGCATCTGACTCAAAAGCTTGCAAAGCTACTAAAGTCACAGTTTTCCTTAACTCATTATTATTGTACTTAACTTAAATTTAATGAGGATATCAAAAACAAAGGAAAATACCGATATCTATTTTGCTCAGTGGAGGGAGGCAAAGGTAATGTGATGAAAGTAATTTGATGAAACATGAATAGGATAGAGAGCAACGTGGGCTTTCTTTAAAAATAAATAAAGAAACAAAAACAATACAAAAACAAATTCTTCTACTCTCAGGCTGCAGTAGAGCTCAGTGTCTTGTAGGAATCAGATATCAGGAAGATATAAGCATAGTGTGGATCTGGGTTCCAATTGTATATCTGGTATATAATCTGAGTTACAAAACAAAAAAAAAAACCAAACAAACAAATTCAGTTTTAAAGCAACCAAGCAATAGTTAAGTAAGAGAACTTGGGCTTTATTATTGTTCAGGATTTGAGCTTTATTCAAAGTTTTATGCAAGAAAACAAACACAAAAAGGCTCTTATTTCTGCTTTAAGAGTGACCTTTTCTTACATTAGTTCTGTAATATTGCCTTCACCTAACTTATTTGACAGTGAGAGCCACAGACCTTTTAAGATACAGCTGTCCAATTTTAGGAGACAAAAAGAAATATGACAAATTAGGGTTAGCTTTAATAGAATCCTATAACACAATCAAAGCAATTTACTTTTAATAATGAGCCCAAATTTGCTATTTGTGTTACTTAATATTTTTTTTATTAGTTTATGATTTCCCAAGGGCTGCATAGTTGCTTGGTGTTTAGCACTTTCGCCTTGCAGCTGCAAGATCCCCAATTCGCATCCCATTCTTCCCAAGATCTTTCTGCATGGAGTTTGCATGTTCTCCCTGTGCATGCGTGGCTTTTTTCCGGGTTCTTCGGCCTCCTCCCACAGTCCAAAAACATGTTCAGGTTAATTGGTGGCTCTAAAATTGTCCATAGGTGTGAATGTGAGTGTGATTGTTTGTTTGTTATATGCAGCCCTGTGTTAGACTGGTGATCTGTCCAGGGTGTCCCCTGCCTTCACCCTAAGTCAGCTGGGATAGACTCCACCCCCCCACGACCCTAATGAGGATTAAGTGGTGTATAGATAATGGATGGATGATTTCCCAATGAAAATTCTATCCTTTTTCCATTACAATATATCTTACTACGACTCTTAGTATCTTTGTTTTCATTGTTACCAAGCTATATGCTGCCAAATTTTGTTAGTAACTTTAATAATCAGTGAAAACCATACAGAGCAAAGGGAAGGCATCTGCAGTGGTGGAAAAACAGTTTTCGGAAATGTTGTGAAATGTTGTGAAATGTTGCATTAAGGATCACTCCCAGGTGCACTCTTCAAGTGCAATTTCTTATAGTACAATGACAGCCATAATACTAAACAAATCCTAAAAAAAAGGCATTAAGAACTTAAAATTGATTGGTTTCATAAAAATAAGAAATTTTGAGTATTGGGTCATTTTGGTAGAATTTAATTTTGTTAGTTTTTCTTGTAAACAACAAACCAAAAAATATCATTTGTATTTGTTTGTGTCTGTCTAATGCAGCCACACCTTTTGAAACACAAAAAAGATTTTTCCACAAATATTTCATGATAATATTTGAGATTGTGTAAAATTCTAAGGGTGTCCCAAAACTTTTTTCCACCACTGTATGTCCACAATGATCCCACTGCACTGCAAATATTGTGAGACTTTGAATTTAAACAAAACATTTGAAAAATCTCTGTAAAAACAAACCTGACATAGCGGAAAAGTCTGCCTCCCCATAAAGAATGGATCTGACTTCTCCTAACAGTAACATAAAAAATGTCCTGACAGTGCTGATGGAGCTCCGGACTCCACCAGAGGATGACTGTTGTGTAACAAATGATTTGACTGTAGAGCTGATAAACCGACTGTGTGTGCAGCAGCTCACCTGTCAGGTAGAGAAAAACACAGATTGGTGTTTGTTCTTAGATGCTGGGTGATCCTTTCTCTTTGATGCAGATAATTCATAAATATACACAATTAACAAAGTTACGGCTGTTGTGCCATTTACCCGTATATACTTGCATGTATCTTCCTCCCTCTGGAGATGCTCATATGCATTCTGATGCTGCAGGTATTTAATAAACTCCAAGGACAGAAACGACTGAAAGCAATGAAACAAAACTTAAGCGCCTGTTTATGTTTTGGCACACGGATGGCATTCATTATTTGTGATTCTCATTTATCTATCGCAGGAAAGGTTTGTTTTTACATTTCATTTTGTGATATATGTTAAATTGTGGTGCAAAAGGGACGAGGCAAAATTCAACTTACATGAAAGGTGTTTTGTGATTTTTTGGAGACGTCTGTGTGCACGCCTCTGGCAACTAAAACCATGCAGACTATGTCTATTTTTTTGCTTCTCTGTGATGTTTGTGGACCAATGTTGATGCTGAAATGTGGAGAAAGCCTTGTTGTTCAGACTTTGTTCTTTGTTCAGAGGAAGTCGGTTTAACCTACAACTATCTTTATTATGAAGAAGCCGCTTTGGATCCCCGTCCTTCCTCTTATTTGGTGCGATATCTGTTTTGGCATAGTGACAACGTGAGAGAGAACCTGAAAAAATCTTGGTTTAAATTTCAGAGACCCCTAGGATTTTTATCTCAGGTAATAGTGATGTTATCATTAAAAGAAAGAAAGAAAGTGAAATCCAGAATGGAGACAGTACTTCTGTACTGTGGCTGGATTAAAACGCTCAATAGGCCACAGAAGTGTGTAATATTGCAGTGCAGCAGTTAAAATTAGAGTCAAATGCAAACTCAGTGCATTTATAACCGAGACAGATGCCAAAAAGTTCGTTGCGCACAGCTACAAGATGCAGATGTCCAGGAAGAGTGCAAATTAAAACATCTCACTTTTTCTGTGTAGCCAACACACTGTGAGGAATTTACTTTCATTGATTATTTAAACCCTCTGACATTGCACCGAGACATAACTGACCTTGCTGCTTTTGCTGAGATGGATTCCAAACTCTTACATAGAATTCCTTTGGAGTGGACTAGTGGCCGACCTTGTTCAGTTAAAACTCTAAGGCTACAATTAAGGTGAGGAAAATTAAGCTGTTTAGTCTGTGCAAACGTCCACAAGTGTTATTTTTTCCTCCTCACTCCTCTTTTCACCCTGCAAGCACTTTTATCAGGTGAGTTTGTAATTTGCTGTGACTTACAGTAAAAAAATGGGATGTATTCACAGAGGTATAATCAGGAAGATTTATCTGCTGCACTTTCCACTGAGAATGTTAATGTCCATTAATCACGCCTAAAATAATCCCTACTGGCTTTGAGTTCTTTATGTCAGCTGGGTCCCTCCATTATAGCACGTTGGTAGCTGAGAAATAATAGTTGTCTGTTCAAAAAAGTAGCTGGTGCTCCTCAAGTGAACAGGCATCCCTGGAGGATTTCAATTAGGCGGTTTGAACTTCTTCTTAGTTTGATTTGAGGTTAACTGTCAGCAATTTTATGCTGTGAAAAGTAAGTGTTAAAGCAAATGAAGTATTTCTGAGTTTCATCAATTTTTTAACAAGCATTTAAATATCCCTTCTTCTCTTTCATTTTGGGGTTTTTGGTGGGAATTAAAGTTGTGGACTGTGCCTCAGTTTTTTGTAAGCCTTTATTTTTTGCTGAGTCATGTATGGGGTTAATGAATGAATCATGTAAGAGACCTAACGTGGCAGGTTATAGACTGTGATATTAGAGTGAAGTGTTAGAAAGTTCAGGCAATCAGTGCTGGTACAGTGAGGTTCTATCACTTCCTGTACCTCAGTCCTTACGCTCCCTTCAAACAGACTTTTATGGCTTTCTCAGGTACATTAAAACCAACCGTCACCTGTTAAGTTTTTTTTACCTGCGTTGGCTGCAAGGCTCATTTGAGATGACGATGACAGTCTGTTACTCTGTCGAACAACCGTTAGTTCCAAATGGATGGACTGCAGAGAATTTGGACAGACATCTGTGAATCCTAAAGGAAAAATCTCAGTGATTTTGCTGATTATCTGCGTCACTGTACTTTTAGTGTCACCATGATGCTGACATTGTTCGATTTCAGTAAAAAGTCTTTACATCTACACTACCATTCAAAACTTTGAGGTCAACCAGGCAATTTCATGTTTTCCATGAAAGCTCACACTTTCATTCATGCGCTAACATTATTGCAAAAGGGTTTTCAAATCATCAGTTATCCTTTCAACACAATTAGCTACACAATGTAGCATTAGAACACAGGAGTGATGGTTGCTGGAAATGTTCCTCTGTACCCCTATGTAGATATTCCATTTAAAATCAGCCTAGAATAGTCATTTACCACATTAGCAATGCCTAGACTGTATTTCTGATTAATGTAATGGTATTCTCATTGAAAAATGCTTTTCTTTCAAAAATAAGGATATTTCCAAGTGACCCCAAACTTTTGAACGGTAGTGTATTTGACGAACTGCCATGAACAGATATCCCAGCACCAGTATAAAGAATTGGAATAGCTGATGGATGGATAGATCATATTTTGCCAGCGGCTGAATCTTAGTAGGCAGAAGTTTTCACTTGTCTTGTGAAAAATCTCAACAGATAGACTAGGACACATTTTTGGACATTCACAGTTTTCGGGCTTTATCTTCTGGATCTGGAATATTCCCTGATGTCTCCTTGAGTGCCAGCATGCTTTTTTTTAAACATTTCAAAAACATTTGGACTCTTTGTCAGTAAATTTTGTACACGCGATTATCACTTTCATGATTCCTTCATTTCTAATGTACCACCATAGTCAAACCAGCATTTATTTGATTAATACTTGAGACTGTGACAAAATACTTGAAAACTAATGACAGTCATTTCAGCCTTAATTACACTTGTTTGATGTAAATTAGCAAAGCAACAAATGTTTGATCACTAAACTAAGATGGAAAATGATACACTTGCTAAAATTGTCAACATAGACTTCTGACTGTCAGAGTGGTTCCAGACCTAAACTCCATTTGCATGAAACAAGTAGCACATGGGGACCTCATGCAGTGTATACTAATTTAAGAAGTTATCTGTGAGTTTAATTCTGCTGAAAAACTTGTTTTTTTCAAGGTTTGTCTTTTCTCTCTACCTTTCTTCTACCTATTTTCTGCTCCAGAATTAGGAGGCTGCAGACTCAATTATAAATGAAAGTCTGGAGCGTTTTGGCTGCAAAATCAGGAAACTCATGTTGCTGCACAGCATGGAGGCCCATTCACAGAAAGAACAAACTCAAATCAGAACAGCAAAATCTCAAAGGATGATGAAATGGATGACATATATTGCAACATGCAGTAAAGAACTTGGTGCTTTCTTTCATCAGGCGCAACAGTTATTATGTGTCTATCTATTGTTATAATATCTGAGGATAATATCTGGTAATCTGAGTAAAAAACAAACTTTGCTTGTACTGTGTGAATGCACTACATAATACACAGATGTTGGAGGGTCATTTCCAAATTACATGAAGCCCCCAGGTAAAACTAATCACATGTGAATAGGGCTCTAGAGCAGCTACAATATTTTTCCATGAAAGTGTCTAAGGAACAAAAATCCCTGCTATCCTTTCAACAGAGCAGGTGCAGCTGTAAACTGGTGCAGGTAATTGTAGGTGAGATTACAGGACAGCACAGTAGTGGACTGACACTCTCATTGTAGAGCAAAAGACAAAGTCACAGATGTGAGAAGTACCTGCAATTGAGGCTTTCATCTTGTGGAAACTGTAATCGCTGTGAGTGACTCGCTGTAACCTTTCAGTGGAGAGGATCGCTTGTCTTAAGTCTGACCTCAAAGCACATTGAATGAAAGGCAGCTGGGAGCAGAGGCAGCACAGTGGATCACTGCTGTCCAGTATGAGGTTTCACTTTCACTAATTTTAACTACAAACTGCGCCCTGTGAAATACTCCAGCTCCAGCACCATCAAAGCATCAGCACCAGTGGTTACTAACACTTTGTAGAGCTCAAAGGCGCTTAATGAGTCTAGTCAGGAGAATTCAGTAATAGCAAACAGCCCATCAGCACTTAGCTCATTTTATGTCTTAAGTTGAGACCTTTAGTATGGAATTACATCCAAAACCCTGACCAGGTACATAATAAAAACAGCAAAACAGTGAAATAGAAAATGAATTGATTTTCTCTCAGTGATTTATTCAGCAATCTGTAGTTCCCTCTGGCAAGCAGTCATCAATAGAAAAACTTACATTGTGTGTATTTAACATCTTGTAGATTATCCAATTAACTTCAGCTTTCCCTTTGAATGTCACTTTCATTTTGCTTCCATGTTCTTTAGTATTTTTAGTGATATATGATCTTTAACTTGCACAAACACCAGCATCTTCGTCAAAGTGCTGAACTGAGAACTGCTGCAGACATCATCCTAACAGTGAGTGAGTGCCAGCGGCAGACAGAAGGTCATAGGTTTGGAATAAAAATGGGCTGAACAGGATGTGATCCGTCAAAATGGCCTTTAACAAAATGCTGACCGGCTGCTCCTGAACGTGACATTAGACGACATCTAAATGTTCTCTCTCATGAAATGAAATGACACCAAAAATCCTGCACATATTTTAGCATATGAAACATGAGAAGAGTTGACTGAGCAAAAACAAAGGCAAAATATCTCAGGTACAAGCAGACTGAGACTGAGAGCAGTTTTACAGCCCTCATGTGTCGGCGTGAAGCACATTTGAATGACTCTTCAACAATACTTCATTCTTTGCTGTTTTGGGACGTGGTGCTTTCAGCTCGTAGGTAGGAACTAGCCTTTTTACATAAGTATGCAATGCGCAGTCCTTCAAGAGAGACTGTGAGCAACTCTTTAACAGCTATTTATCTGACAAATTAAATAGAAGAAAAACACTCTTCTTATTCAAACTCTGCCAGAGCAGAGAAACTCAGTGTAATGGGAAGGCATTTCTGCCAATAAAACTGGCCACAGTCCACAGTGATTTTAAAAAAAGGGAGTTGCTGAGTCTTCCTTCCTTAAATCCCAATAAACCCCCTGTTAATCTCTAATTTTATAGCTATATACAAAAATATACATTGTCAAATTGCAGCAGATTTTTGTTTTTTGTTGCAGCTGGTAGGGATGACTAAAAAATACATGCTGCAAAATGTGTTTCTTCCAGGATTGGTTTTCATAGTCTTTATTTATTTATTTTTTTTAATTTTATTTTTATGTCTACCTAACTGAAGAACATTGAGGGAATTATGTATTTATTAATTTAAGTGGCTAAAGTTTGTGACAATATATTTCTGGATGAACATCATTCATATTCTGGCTTGGATTCTTTGAACAACTATGCATGCCTATAGGAAAATGACTACTTGGGCCTGATGGAATAAGCAACTCATTTAAATCTCTGCAGTGAATAACAGCACTATCTATTTTAATCCAAAGCTGTCATACATAAATTGGCTCTCATTATTTTTAACTATAAATGGTTGCAGGTATGTAACACTGTATACTAGTTATCAATAAATATGCTGTGGCGTCACTTGATGTTGGCCAGATATTTTATCTGTATTAGGAAATGCAGACTGTCACTTTTCAGCACTGTCAGGGGGGTCTTGGGGGTTTTTGAGGAAAATAATGCACCTCTAATCAGTAGACAACGGCTACATGTTACTGAGGTTCATTAAAGACTGAGACGAGTGAAAACACACATATCCTGTATTGTTCTCTCAGTCCATTATGTGTGAGATGTAAGCGTAGCATCTTTAATGCAAAATCATGTGGACCCTTTGTTGTATCTTTTCTCCTCTCTTCTGACGGATCACTGTGAACCGTGTGATGATGAAGAAGTGGCATAAAAATAATCTTTTGAAGTGCGTTTCTCCTCAAATGCTCACGTAGTCCTGGTTCATGATGCTCCTCCAGGGGAAGATTCCGCTTTTAAAAAATCTATTTTTGTTGTGTACTGTGCAGTAAACATAAACTTTCAATAGAAAGAAACGTAACCACCTATTTTTAAGAGATTCATAGAGGTGTACAAAATACAAGTAGAAAGTAAAATGCAACATGAAATTCAACAATTTTTTTTATATCAAACACAACAACAACAAAGTTTCATTGTATTATTCACCTTTAAAATGAAAAATTCACTTAACCACTCACTAGTGCGACTGAGACTGAGACAGATGTCTCAACTAGGTTTTGTTAAAAGCCCAATAAATTTACTACCTTGGTCAAATGCATTGACTTGTCTTACTTCATTTCTCAGAATTTTAAACAAGACAGCTTCCACCAACACAGGCAAGTTCTCAAATGTAATTAGAGGCTCAAAAATAAGTTCACTTTAAAAAGAATACTAAAAAACTGCCCTTTACCAAGAATAGGAAAATTAATGGTTAAATTAAAGCAACAGAATTAAGATAAAATAAATGAGAGTCAAAAAAATGACAAATATCAAGTAAAAGGACTGCTATGATTAGACTTAGACTTAGACTTAGACTTAGACAGACTTTATTCATCCACAAGGGAAATTTTGTTGTCACAGCTCAGAACAGTAATCTTAAATAGATCAGAGAACAGCAATAGAATTATACAATAATAGGATATTATAAAGAATAGACTAATTAGTAAAAAGTAAAAACAGAATACCGGTAGTTACTATCCATATAGAAAAATGTGGAAAATATACACATTTACAAAATAGAAGAATTAGGAATAATATTAGGAATTTACACTATGTACAATATGGAACAGGTAACTATAATGCAGTGCCAGTTTACACACGAGTATTGACATAAATGAGTGAGTTATCTATCTATAACAGAGTGGGGAGTTATTGTACAGCTGTATAGAGTATGGTATGAATGTGCTCCTGTAGCTCACTATGACAGCACAGCTGTAAGAGTCTGTTGGAGAAGGAGCTCCTTTGCCCCTCTACAGTCCGGTGGAGTGGGTGAGCAGGATTGTCCATGATGGAGAGCAGTTTGTCCAGTGTCCTCCTGTCCCTCACTGTCACAAATGTCTCCAGCTGACAGCCAACCACCTGTCCAGCTTTACGGATCAGTTTGTCAATCCGAGAAATTGGCCCTTTTAGTGGTGCTGCTGCCCCAGCAGACCACAGCGAAGTACAGGGCGCTGGAGACCACAGACTGGTAGAAGATCTCCAGCAGTTTACTGCACACATTAAAAGACACAAATAACACAAAATGTTATCAATAAGCCATAGCGATTTTCAAAAAAAATCTAGGAATTTATTTAAAAGCACCATTAATAAAAACTTTGTGTTACCAAAAGCCATCTGACAATGTCCCATTAATCAGAGTGGAAATTAGTTTCAAGTTTCTTTTTCCCTAAAACTAAAAGAAATCACATTTCAAAATGTTCAGCTTTGCAATTTATATGTATATATATATATATATATATATATATATATATATATATATATATATATACAATAATTTCAACTAAAATGGTTTAAAACCAAAATAAAAATGAACCAGTTAAAAAGAATTAAAAGACAAACAATATAGAAGTAAATAAACTTGAGAAGTTAAACAGCAAAAATCCAACTGCAAATATCAGATGAAGCAAAACCATGCCATCCTAAATGGAAATGAAAAGTTACAGATGTGCTTCACTACATAAACATCCTTTACCATGAGACATATACGGTATATGGCTATCTGGGCAGACCGACACTACTGCAATAGTTTCACAACAGACTGAAGCCCAGTGACCCACGTCTGTCAGCTTTTACAGAGGGCACCAATAACACACAGTCAGCAACACAGACAGGGACATTCATCTGAAAATGCAATAAACCATAAGGTCAAACCAAACCTAAAACATACCTTGACTAAGAATTTGACCTGGATACCCAGTAGCTGCAGAAGAGTGAGATCAGTGTCTCCTGGACATTTATTTCCAGTGTAATTGTGACTGAAATTGCTGCACATTGCACATGAGGAATTGATCTGGGCATGTATATCCAGCTATCAGGTAGACTAGTTCCAGTTGCCTATTTAACTTTGCATTTCCCATCTGGAGGGTATTTTATGTGGGCACCTGTGCTCAATGATGAACACTGCAAGCTGCATAAGAACAAGGAAGGCATCAACGCCAAGTCTGAGCAGCACATACGCTCAGTGGGCACTTTATGCTAATCAGGCACAGCATTAAAACCACTGACAGGTGAACTGAATAACTTTGATCTCGTTACATCTTGCAGAGTTTTGTTGGGAAACCTTGAGTCAAGGAATTTGTATGGATGTTAATGTGACACATACTATCCACCTAAACAGTGTGCCCCACCACACCAGTACCCTAATTCCAATCTGATTGGGCATGCACAATAAAATGTTGATCCATGGAGACCCCATCCTGAAACCAAAGGATCTGTTATAGAGACATATCAACGTCAGAGCTGTTATGGAGCTACACATTATTTGGCAGGTGGTCTTAATGTTGTGGCATACAATTGTATCAGACACGCCTATGAAATCCAATGGAGACCAATACAACAGCTTGACCCTAAATTTTACTTTAATAAAACTTCAGTATCATTAGTTTTTGTTGATGTCTATTATTGAGATCATAGTGGTGGTGGTGCTGTACTGGACAGTATTACATTTAAAGACCTGTTGATGACATCTCCAAACAGGGTTTCTGACTTTCAGGGTTTCATATGTACCAAACTTAACAAACCAAAGCTGTCAATTTGCAATGTGAAACTTTCTGTATCGTTATTCTTTTTCAAAATAATTTCCATGTCAATCATGTATGACTAAACTACTCCAATAATACAACTGGCCATTGTGTAGCGTAGAGTAGTTTTATAGTGTTTAAGCAGAGTTGTAGTTGAGCTGGTGTGCTGTAGCTGCCGTGAATTGGCGACTGGATAGAGAGGCCAAGATGTCATAGATATAAACATTCTAGAGGATGCAGCAGTCTAGCTTTACATCTACACCAATTTAAGGGAGAAACTGGATGTGGTTTGGCAGAAAAGAGTTTGAGCAGGAGAGGGACAAGTATTCATCATACTTTGCCCACTCCATTAAGCATAGATGTCAACAAAACACAGAAATGTAGTGCAGCAGTAGAATCTATAGCTGTCGTATAGAATTGCATTAGATTACACAGGTGTACCTAATAAAGTGGCCAGTAAACACATGTATTACATTGATAATTCTGCAGCAGAAAAGTCTTCAACACTTGTTGCATGTTTGTGCTGTATCTTGTCAACTGGTCAATGTCTGTGATGCTCTATTTGAAAATGCTACCTTGGTATTTCAGCCTGAAAAGGGCGTCTAGAACAAAAAGGGCAAGTCTCAGTCTGAGTACTCTCTGAGCATACATATGTGCATATGTGTGTTTTATCTTAGCAACACTTTATTTTAAGAGCTCCATCTTATTTTGAGCCATGTTACCATTCACAACAACTGCTAAAGCTTTGACTTTAAATTTCTATTTCACGTATCTAGTGATTTAATGCACTGAAAGAGTCGAGCAAATACAGGACCAGCAACAATAATGTCAACTAACATATATTTAATGTATGTTTTTTCTTCATAATAAGTTTGCATTTGTAATTAGATTGCATTTAATTGAATAGGTGTATCAGAAAAGTGAGCAGGGAACATATGTAAAAGGTTTTTGACAGTTCCCATTGTGTTTGAAATAAAGTAAATCTAGGCAGAGACAAAGCATCACATGCAAAATGTCTCGTCCTGTTTGATGCGAATAGCAGTTTAAAATGTCAACGACATCCCTGGTACTGAGGAAGGACACCGACTATGTGTATCCTCTTAAAGCCAAAGCGGCTGTCCTCTGAGCTGTCCTTTAGCGAATCATGTTCTCAGCTCTCAGTGAAATAATTCCACCACCAAACATCATGATGCTAATTAGAATGTAATTAAATTGAAAACTGCTTTCCCCTCAAAGATCCATTCAATCAGCATGAGATTAAAATGAACAAACCATGTCATGGAGGGACACTGTAATAACCGATAGAAACATTCAAATGCATCTCTCTCTTTTGCCTTCTTTCATGTTGCTCTTCTTTTCTGAGCTCAAATGGGCCTTGGAAGTTGTAACGTACATAATACATGCAGCTTGTGTCCTTCATTAGAAAATAGACGGTGGAACCCACACCCACAACTCAGATTTTTTTAAATCTGATGCAACAAATTCATTTATTTATTTTGGTACATTTGGACTTGTATATCGACCTAAAATAAAGACACAGAATGTTATCAAATGTATTGTCAGATCCTTCATATAAGCCACATCCTTAAATCGTATTAAACTGTCATAGGATATCTTTTAATTCAAGTATATGGCACGGTTTTCCACTCTAACAGACAAGATTTAGCATAAAAAGCAAGAAATAGTTTAAAACAAAATATGGATACCATATTCAAGCAAGCAGTCTTTCTTGATTTTGGTGATCAATTTGGTAATAAATAGTAATTATTTCAGAATTGTACACAGCTTCTTTCACCAAGCAACTACACATTCAATACTGTGACATCACTAAATACGACAGCAGCCTCTGACATGATAATACAGTAGCTCATGATCTGCTCTACTGAGATAATAAAAGCAACTGAAGATAACACATTTCTATCATAAACCCTTTTCGGTCAAAAGAGTGTGGATCATTAATGACGGCAAATAATTAGAGTTGAATGTTGGAAATTTAATTAAAGTTGAAGCAAGAGCTGCTGAGGAGGATTCAGAACCCCCCCCCCCAAAGCAAATTAGACATGTTTTAATAATAGCAAACCATAATATATGGTAATAATAATGGGACAAAATTCACAGATAGCTTACATGAGAATGTGACAGAAAGGGGTTCGGACAGCGGTTTATCTTCTCTCCTGCAGTTTGCAATTTGTTTTCATCTCAGCTCATGATTAAAATGCAATTCTTCTATGTATTCCAAACAAAATGGTTGCTTTTCCCATACACAAAATTACATCACTTTTGTGGCAGTAGATTGTTGCCTGAGAAAACCCAACACAGTGCTGCATCTTAAGTACAGCACATGTCAACTTTTCATGTACCTTTTCTCCTCTATGACTCACTCAGCGTAATGATTTTAGGCTCCAAGCCGAGTTGCTGCTCTACCACGAGACATGGATGATCTCAATTTAGTGCATAAGTCATAAACTAATTTCACAAAGAAACATGATCACAGATGAATGTTGCAGTTTGCTTTTCTATTTACATACATGCTATTTTATGCAGGTTGAAATATAAATCTAGTGTTTAAATGTTGATATGTTTTGTATTTTTCGGTTGGAACACGTAAGACTGAACATATTTGAGAGGATATTTTATTGATTTAGCATTGTACTCGCAGAACATTATTGAGCTTTTGATGGATAGATCATAACTGCTGCTTTAGCTGAGTGACAGGTGACATTACTGTATTATTATTGTTTTTTTTTTTAAATCAAACTCACACCCACAAAGTCACACTGCTCCCTCATGAGCCAGAAAAGGTGGTATACAGCTTATTTTATATATATATATATATATATATATATATATATATATATATATATATATATATATATACAGTAGTACTCATCAAGCTCAGCTCTTGCTGTAAAAAACACACACTGCAAACATTATTGTTTTAAGAGAATAATCTATCTTCTTGACTCAGTACAAGGTCAGCTCAGACAAACAGATATTTTCATACGTGCCACGAATATGTACTTTAAGAAAATTTGTTTGCACTTCTTAATTTTTAGCTGTTTGTCAAGTTGAATTAGTGATTTGCAACAAAATGTGCAGCTAAGAGAGTCTACTTGAAAACCTATATGAGCAAACACCACAGACTGAGGTCGAACAGTGTAGCGAATATTGCTTCTCCGTCTTCCTCTGAAATTACTGCAATGGACTGTGCATTTCCGGAGCTCCTGTTTGCAGGTACCGTTGCAGTGATCAGAGTTGGCAGCTCCAATAGATCACAATCAAATTGAATAGAGTGGCATATTTACTACATGACAGGCCCTGTTCAGGGCATGTGAAGTTTAGTTCAAGACAATAAGCATCACTGAGACAGACGGCAACCCAGAAGTCCCCGAGGGGTTGGCTGGTTTAAAAGTGCATTAAGACTGGTTTTAGGATTCCTCCCACCAATATTTCATGAGTCAGTGACTATGAAGATTGTAGGTTTTGTCTATGATGTCATTTACTGTGTCATTCTATGTGTCGAAGTCTTTCAACCATTTACTCTTCGTTTTATATTATTTTCAAGGAATTTGCCTCCACTAATCCCCTTGTGACTGTGCTATTATAGTCAGCCATCAGGTGCCTTCAGTTTTGACATTTTGTTATATTTCAACTGTGATGCTAAAATCAAGAATCTACACTTAATTCTCCATGATGATGAATGAAAAGAATAGAAAACAATACACTTTTAGAAATTTAATTCTACAATTTAATTTAGGAGACTCTTTTATCCAAAGCGACGTACATAATAAAATATAATAAAAAGGAACATTTGAAATATCACATTAACAGAAGTATTCAGATACCTCTGCTCTAGAAAAGACACATAAAGCTCACTTACAGTTTGCAAAAAAAAAAAAAAACACCTAGGACTAAAGAAGTAAACCTTCTTTACTTGAACATTACTGATAAAGTAGAGCTCTATTTTGGTACCATTTTGTTAAGAAGAAGCATGAGAAACGCAGGCCAAAATCCCAAGTGCATCAGAACTACCACCACGACTGCGAGGCTGCGATCAACTGAGTGGTCAACATGGAGATGTTTTCTTCAGGAATCTGATGACCTTAGTTCTAACCATTATGTCTAGAGGAAACCAGGCACTGCTTTCCAAACACCATCCCAACAGATAAGCATAGTGATGACATCATCATGCTGTGAGGAGGGACAAGAAGACTGGTCAGGGTTGAATAAACTAGGTACAGAGATACCCTTAATGAAACCCTGCTCCAGAGCACTCAGGACCTCAGACTGGGCCAAAGGTTCACCCTCCAACAGGACAATCACTCTAAGTACACGGCCTAGGGACAACTGTAAATGTCCATGTGCGGCCTAACCAGAGCACTGACTAGAACCTATTTGAACATCTTTGGACTGACATGAAAATGGCTCTGATCATTCAGCTGGATGAAGTTTAGGAGGATCTGCAGCAAAGAATGACAAATAAACCACAAATTCAAGCGTGCAAAGTTTTTTTTTTTGCATCATGTCCAAGAAGATTCAAGGCTGTAATTGCTGCTAAAGGTGCTTCAACTAAATATTGAATAAAAGGTCTCAATACTTTTGTCAAAGTGATATTTCAGTTTTTCCTTAGCCATCTTCCAAAAATTTCTAAAGACCTGGTTGTATTTCAGTATGCACTATTGAGTGCAGTTTGATGGGAGAAAAAAAGAATTTAAACAATTTTATAAAAGGCTGCAACATCACAAAATCGGAAAAAAGTGAAGAAGTCTGAATGCTCTGTGAAAGCGCTGTAAGTCAGATATCAATGGTTTGTTTGGCGGTCTCATCCAGCACGCTCTACTCAAGATAAAATGTTCTGGCGATTACTATGTTGATGCATTCATGCATTAAGTGTTAAAATTAACTAATGTAGAGCACAATCAAACAAGAGTTGCATATGACACTTCATAATGACCTAAAGAGACTAGCATTTGAAATATTCACCATTCAGTATGCCTCAATGTTGCTCAGCAGCTATTGTCATTGAAAAAACTACGTTTTTGCTTAGTTGCAGCTTGATGCCTGATGAAGTTATTTTATTATTTGTGTGCCCATACTCCCAAACAATGTGGAAACACTGCCCCCTTGAATTCCCAAATTCAAACACCTGGTGGGAGGTTTTATGGCCCAGTGCTTTCAGTGCTACCGGAGCATAACCCACATCCTATTGTGACCTACAGGCTGAGATAAGCTTTGTGCCCTTTGCACAAAGTGAAAGGTGTATGTTAACAGTGTACGTCAATATCACTCAACACATGCTCAGGTCCCGAGGGAGCCGAGGCTCACTGGGTCCTCTGCATGACTGAAACGACACAGCCATGTGTTATTCTCCAGTCACTATGTTCTTCAATGAAATGTTTCCATTGGCACTAATTTAAGAAAGCTGAAAACTACTTATGAAGAAAAGCTTTGTTTGTGAATTCCTAAACAAACCAACCACCTTGACATTTTTCTACATGCAGGTTAAATATCTTTGCAAATGTTATCAGTGGTGAAACAAAACAGTTACACATGCAGAAACGGAGTAGACAAAAGAAAGAAAAAAAGAACAGATTCAGCAGGTGAGATTTTAACACATTGTAAAAAGACCAGCAAACCAAACCCCCACCTGAAAAAAATACAATTAATGCATAAATAACTTTCTTGTTTTACTACCATGCATTGGACAGTGAAAAATCCTTAAAAAAGATTCAGTTTTACGCAAATACCCACTGTCAACAACTTAAGCCTATCTGTATTTGTTGTTCTTATTTCTTTGCTGTCTTTCTTTTTGCCTGCTGATCCCACGTGTCGTCCGTGTCTGCCTCACACAAAACAAATCACAGTATACTTCAGAAAACCATGTCAGAATAACAGAATTTAAATTAGACAAAATTTTACTGAAAAAAGTACAGTAATTTAAAACAAAAAAGGGGAAAAAATGTTGTTCTAACCAAGTCTGAATGCGTTTGTGGTGCATTCTTTTGTGCATTCATGTGCTGCTTTGAAGCTCTGGTCCTTGCACACTTGAGAGCCAGCTGCCAAACAGCATTGCATTCACATGCTACTCTGTCAGTGAATGAAAACAGGAAAACAGACAATAAGTAAATGTAGCCAGTGTCAAAAGGAGTATGTGTCTTTGAAAGATTTTTGCAAAAAAGGCCGCTGTTCATCAGTCTGCTGTCAAAATTTGGGAGTCTAAGTTCCCACGTCGCATAAACACATCACATTACAACAATTCACAGAATAGCCCAGAGCACACTTTTTCAGCCAAAAGGGTAAAGCATGCAAAAACACCAGTATCGTGTTGGAACACTGTCATAAAAGATGCATGAGTGAAGAAAAGGCAAGTTTGTATCTCTGAGGGTTCAGCAACATGGCAGAGATCCTGCTTATTAAAAAGTGCAACATGTATGGATATTGATCTATAGCATTTATACAGGGGCTGTATTTGTTAAAGGAAAAATATCATACTGGTTAGAGCGTTTGGATTTTCCTCTTTTACACACTGTAATGATGTTCAATGATTTGATGATTGAACGAATCACCAAATTAACACAAACTAACAAAACAAAACGAGCCATGATGAGGTAATGTACAATAGATTGCAGGGGCAGGATTGAGAGTGCGTCACAACTTTCCTGACAATCATCAGGTTTCAAAGATACAATATCAAAGCATTTCACTGGTAGTTGTCAGCACATTGATTAGTAGATTTAATAATGGAAAAGTTAGTAGATATTTCAGCTAACTTAGTTTTCCCATGCTAAACAAATATGAGCTACATTTACATCTGTTCATAAATGCTTTGATAACTTTGAACTTCACATTTTTCAAAATAGGGTCAGGGTGCCTCAGTGGTTTGCGCTGTCGCCTCACAGCTAGAAGATCTCTGGGTCGCATCCCAACCTGGGATCTTTATGTGTGGAGTTCATATGTTCTCCCTGTATTCTCACGGGGTGCTCAGGCTGCCTCCCACAGTCCAAAAGCATGTTGAGGTTAATGGGTGATTCTAAATTGTCAATGAGTGTGCTTGTTTCTGTGTAGCCTTTCGATAGACTGGTGCCCTGTCCAGGGTGTCCTCTGCCTTCAGCTGGGATAGACTCCAGCCACCCTGTGACCCTAGTGAGGATTAAGAGGTGTATAGTTAATGGATGAATTCCCCCCCCCCCCAAAAAAATTAGAAAAATAATACAAAGCATATATGGACATTCAAGCTCATGCTTTTCATCAGATGAGGCGACACCATCACCCCTGCTCTCTCATGTAGAGTTATCACTGATAATCACCTTACCCTTTTTTGCAATTATGATAGAGTAAGTGACGATTATAGCTTATGGTCTCCATTTTTTTTTTTTTTGTGGATGCAATGTGCTTCCATAAAAATTTTTTTTTTTTTTAATTGGTGCAACACCAGCAACTAAAGCCTATTAGTTCATACTAAGCAGCTTACGGCTAAAGCCCATATGGAAGTACCTTAAAGTGCAATGTCACCAACGATTGCTTAATGCTGGATCCAAGTAATCCCTCCAACTAACTCCAACTAAAAAATGAGCAGACTGCTCTTTAAAAAAGTCAGTAATTATTCAACAAGTTAATATGGCCTGAATGGTTAAACTCAGGTCCTCTGGAAAATGTGCTGGTGGTCATTTTGGAAATAACTGCCATGAATAAGGTCGAAGCTTCTACAAAGCTTTGATGTGTGGAATGTGACATATTTGGACAGGCAATCATTTGAACCTCTTTGATACAGTACCTACTAAAAAAGGTCTAATACTAATATATATCAATAGCAGCACGAGGGAACTTTAAAATATCATTAGATGTGAAATTCTTCTGTGAAAAATCATAAGCACACTTTTGGCCAGAGGAGCTAGTATTTAGCTTTGCTATCCAGCATTAACTCAGTCCCAGATGTTACATTTCTCTACCCACTAACCTGCATTCTATGTTATGTTTTCAAAGGAATGTATTTTCTTTGTATTGCAGTATGATGCAGTAGGAAACATGATAAAAGGGTGGTAGAAAAGTCTGCCACTTTAACCAGTGACTTAGAATCAATGCCCAATGGGGGACCAGCATTCTTAAGCTTAAGTTAATTTTCACTTGCTTTTTTATTAGGTTTTGGCATCAAAACTACTTGGTTAGGTTCAGGGAAATATCATGTTTTGAGTTAAAGTAAGACCCTTTAATAACATTCTCTCTTTTTCTGGGTTAATAGTGTGACCATCCAATATATAACTGGTTGGCTATGTTTGCAATATGTGATAAACAAATTTAATCCAGGAGGAAATATGTTTTCCTCAAAATGTTATCGTCATTCTAGTTTATGTTTAAAGGAACATATTTTTTTTAGGAGTCAGGGCTCTTAGTAGAACTAACTTTTTTTTAGGTATTTTACATAATTATCCACAAATCTGTGACATCAGCTTGCAAAAATTCTTTACCTCTCTTCCAGTCAAAATTCCTTCAGTTGCAGATGTTTGAATCATCTCTGGGTGAATTTTCTAGTGTGCTTAGGATCATTATCCTGTTTAAATGGTCCAGTTCTGGTTCAACTTCAACTTTGGGACAGTCGGCCTCACATAAGCTTCAGGCTCTCTTTGATATGACGCAGAATTCATAGTTGAATAAATGACTGCAAGCTGCCCAGTGCCTGAGGCAGTGAAGCAATCCCAAACCATAACATTTCCAACACCATGCTTCTTCTCCTGTAAAGCTGCCTTTGGCCGGCACCAAACATGTCTGCTTTTACTTTGGCCAAATACCTAAATCCTTGATTGGTCTGTCCTGAGCACAATATTCCAGAAGACCTGCTCTCTGCATGTGTCTTCAAAGGCAAACTACAGTTGGTTCTAGTTCTGTTTTAGGACAGTAAAGGGTTCTTCCTCGCCCTTTGTCTCCAAAAGTGGGCACTTTGTCACATACAATTGCAAGAATTACCTACAGAGGCTGAGGAAATTTTGGGGATCCTGGAGATTTATTATTCCATCAAATAGTCAGGTGGTAATTCAAGTGAATTACCTGTGGTGACCGGTCTGTGACAAACTGGTAGTCATTTGAAATCTGTGCCACTTTAACTTATGGTGGAATTACTTATTTCAAACAATATGGACATCTTTTAAATTCTCTCGCCAAATTCATAGCATTTCCAAAGGCTTTAGAAAGCTATTTAGATCTTGGCAATTTGACATCACACACACAAAGCCAAGAGAACAGCAAAGTTTAGATGCCAGAGGTTTAAAAAACACAGATTCCACTTGTTACTCCCTAAGGAGGTTCTTAACATTGGCACCAAATGTGAAACTCCCCATTTTAACTGTATGGATCTGAGGGTAAATAGATGTGTTATTACTTTACTTACTTACTTTGCATGTGACTGATCTGTGTTGTTTATGTTAAAATTATGAAAATGAAAACTTTAAATGGCATTTGTTTGAGTGTACTTAAGGCACTGTTTCAAAGAAGATGAAATGTTTTCCTATTTAACTATGCCGAAAATGTTTTATTTACTTATCATATGGCTGTGCAGCCCGACATACATGCAGCAGGACAATTTGTTGTCACTATGCAGTGCATGTCTTTCTAACATTGAGTGTAAATAAACGGTGACCTTTCTTCACATTTTTTCAGTATATGGAGGGTGGAGACACAGCATTAATGCACAACAGCATGTCTGATGGGACACGTCACAAAATCAATACTGCTTTGATCTTTGCCGAAAGAGAAGAAAATAATATTTACATATACATATTCTTACATCATTTCAGTAATTAAGAAATCTACATTTGCTAATTATTGAAATTCCTTTCTTTAAGCATGGGGATGATTACATTGCCCCCAGTATTCCCACATCATTTCTAACCACGTATGACTGATATGAACCTGCATATTCAGATTTTGTGCCTACTTTTGTCTTAGTTGAGGTTGATATCAGATGTATTTGGGGTTTTTTTTCTGCCTCTACCTCAGTTTTTCTGTCTCTGTGTGTCCAGATGTTAACATTGGCTAAACCCTCATAAAAGTAACCAGGTAAGATGAGTAGAGATCGGGGCCTTATACTGCAATCTATGAATGACTTTGGGGTTATACGTCGGTCAATAATTATTGCAATGAGTTCTATGTGGTGAAGTGATTATTGTTATGATTGTTAATTCAAACATTTAGAAACGGCTCATACTATAGCATAATCTTATTTAAGACCGCCACAAACTAAAGCACTTCACTGTCATTATCACCAGAAACAAGGTGATGTCTGTTACATCGTCCAGCTTTCTTAGTTGCTTTATGTTTGTTCTACAAAAAATCTAAATATCTATGTCCAGAATGTGTACACATAATGTCCTACTAAATAAAAGTCACCAAATTTTACAACATTTTGCAACTTAATTCTTTATGTTTACTATAATTTCTACATTTTACCAGCGTAACTGTCAGTTCTTAAAAAGTGACCACTGTAAACTCTGGGATCCTAGAGTCTGAGGTTCAGCTCCGGTATAGTCCTGTTGTTTCTGCCGTTGTCACTCACTATTTTCTGTCATTTATAATTCATAGTCGCTGTTTAATTTCCTTTATGCTGTAGAAATACTTGATTAAGTTTAGGAGCAGATCATGGCTCGGGTTAAAATAGACCTGTGCAAATTCTAAACATAAAGTGCTGCCTGTTTTCTATGTTGCTATGATCTTACCTTATATTCAGCCCCTTAAAAACACAAGCATCTCACTATTTTATTTTATTTATTTATTTATTTATTTTTACAGTAGCTTTTTTGTGACATTTAATATATTTTGTGATGTGGAACAATGCAGCCAACACACATGTTTTGGTCACACTTCTGTTCTGTCAGAGCTTTTTTTCGACCTTTGGATCCCATGCAGTTATGACTGGGATGTAATACAAAAAATGCAGTAAAACATCTGGGGCTTTGTTTAAAATATTCAGTTCTTGAGCCCAATAAACCCAACAATGATGTCGCCAGTAGCTGTTGTAATAGTTTTGCTTTGGTTCTGATCACTGCTTATGCTTGCTTTCCCTTGTGACAAGAGGGAACTAAGAGCAAATGACTTCATCATCCAACTTTCAAATCATTTAAAAATTACACCATCAAACTTTCAAAGAATTAACAAAGCAGGCAAACATCTAGTGAATCTGCAGGATATGATATGACCTTGATCCTGAAAATCTGCAAATTTCTTTGACAATTAAAAAAGGTCAAGAAGAATGAGTGGGATCAACACAGATGCAGCACGTTGCTTAAGATGCGTGTTTAGACATGGAAAGGACTAAAGTGGGAATACAATAAGACCTCCAGGCAAGTAGAAAGAAAGTTTGAATAAACCGAATGACCTTTCTGCAACAGACCAAGATTTAATAAGACTGTGATTGAATCCATTTAGTGTGTGAAGAAACTAGTTCAAGGTGACTACTTAAAAAAATGCTTATAAAATATAATGCATCACGTTTCTATTGGAACACTTTGCTTTAGTGCATTTATGCAAGCATCTAAGTTTTTTTAAATGTTCTGTGACGAAGCATAATTGTTGATGATACACACACACACACACACACACACGGCCTTTACTTCCATCAACCAGTTTGTCCTGATGTTTTTCATTTATTCTTTTAGCTAATGCAGCTACTCCTGCTGAAATTCTTAAATTAATATGATTTGTTGTTGAGACACTGAATCAAAGCCAAAAATAAAGACAAATAAGACACAGTGCAGTATTTATGTGTGACTATGTGTAGTGGCCAATCAAACTAGAAAATTTCTCTTTTAAATCTGACATTTACAATGTTTAAAAACTGCTGTCAAATGGTGTTTTGAAAACACTTAGATCACAACATGTATTTTTTTCCATGCAGTGAAATAAAGCATTTGCGAAAGGGTCTTAACATTGCACAAGTAGCTGCCAGAATCAAAACCACAGTGATTCACACATAAGCTAAAAAACAACAGGCATTTTCTAACTTGATTTTATTCGCTTTTTTTAAGGGTGGGAGTCTTTTTTTGTTCCAGCAGATAAGCCTGCATGTAACTTATCTACACTGCTCTGCCGGTCATTGAGCTGCTGTAAAGCTTTTTGTATGAATAGAAACTAATCTGTACCCTGTTCTGAGTGGTGGGTCCCAGCGACTCTTGGAGATATCGACCTGACATGATACTCTTACAGCCTCACATAAAATCATTTTGATACCATGATTCCTTATTTGGTAAGACAAGCCAAGAGCTATGAGCCAGTCAGAGGGGTTGCTAATTGGTAGCTGTTAGTGAGACTAGTGCAAACAGTTGTAAAGTGATGGTGGGTGGACATCTGGTCCAACTGGTAGTTGCTCAACAGTAGCAGTATGTGAACTTGAGCAGATGCACTAGTGAGGACATAGAGAACAATAGCTGCCTTGTACATTCGCTGCATATACTTATTTCCTCTGTTCTTTACACAGAGACCACTTAGCAGATGTCCAGAAGATTCCTGTACTTAATCTAATACTTCCACAAGAACTAAGATACATGTAGACAGGCTGTATAGTTGTGCACCCACATAATAATCATTTTCATTTATCATGGAGCTATAGTTTAAAGGTCCCATATTGAGCCCCTGTTTGCAAATGAAAAAAATCTGACGTTTCCAGAATGTATCTGAATTTTCAGCTAAAAATGCTGCAGAGATGGTTCATCTTGGTTAATTTGGCCATGACTGCATAACCTCCTGGCTTTAGTCCTGCTCTAAAGGGGCTGTTTGAACATCTGTAACTTTAAATGCACCTGAGCAGCTGCTGTACACGACTTATTCAGGAAGAAGACTCTCTCTGTGTCAGTGATTGACAGTACAGAGCACAATAATTGACACCACAGCAGCTAACATAGACATGAGTGAGTATACGAGGTCAGGATTTTCTATTACTTCCAACTTTCTCTGTGAGTGATAATTTTACAACGAGATATTGCCTAATTCACAAGACAGCCACACAAAAAGTATGGAAAGTTTGTCAGAACTGCGGTTTTAAAACCAATAATTTACTGGTACAGAGCGGCAGCTTGGAAATGGCTTTGAAGTGACCACTGGTTGTCTTCACTAGCTGTGTTCCAGTCAATATTTCATACTGGTTCATACTCCGAAAGCGAATAATGTGTTAATGAGAACAACTTTATCGGAAATTTGTGAGCACAGAGAGCAGGAGAGATGCAAACAGATATAAACAGAATCATAAACCAGTAAACAGTGGCACAGCCAACATAAAAACACAGTAACTCACACAGTCCTTGTTTTGTTATTGGTTTCAAATTCCCACTAAAATGTCCACCATAGCTTACATTGCCATTAAATATGAAAGCAATACACTTGATCGTCAGATGCGGAGAGTGCATGAAAACTGTTGTACTCACTCTTTCAGCTAACAGCAGAACATTTTGTGTACTTTGCTCCAGGCTGAGACATTCTGAGTCAGCAAAAGCAGCTCTAGAAGGTGAACAGACTTGGTGGACTGAGTCAGCTGCTCATTCTGAATGGCTCACCTGAAGTAGTTCACATGAGAAAATAAGTCAGTCTGTATCTTTTTGATGCAGATAACAGGCTGACTTACAGACCTGTCCTCTTTAATGTACAGGTATGTTTATGTAAAGATCAATGACACATTGTGTTCATCACAACTAAGGCAAGTATCTGAGATACACAGAACTATATCTAGTAGTGCCCATATGTGTGCATTTGCTTCCCTAAATTTTAGACTCCATTCCAGGTGATTCCTTGAAATGCAGCCTTCCTCGTGATTGTTTACATCCTTTGACAGGCCCAGAGGCTGAAAATATTAGGAATAACTTCTCAGTACCGAGTTGCACAACCATTGTCATTGTCAGTATGTCAATGTGTAAGAAGTCTTATACCTATCTCCTCCCTCCAGTCCACACCCTCCTGCCATCACAGAAGTGCATCTAATTGTAGAAACAAACAGTGCAGAAGCTGTTCAGCTGTTTTACCTGGTCATTCTGTTCATGGAAGAGCAGGCTGACCTTCTGCACATAGCTTTTAATCAGCTGTAAGTTGCTGGTGAGTTTCAGTGCATCATTGCTAAGCAGAGCCAATTGAGCACAATTATATGCGTTTCAGAAGATAATGAAAGCATTAGACAATGCAGCTTAACGGTTTGCCAAATGAGCCATTTGTCTTGTGTATCAGGGTCAGGTGTGTTGTTAGCAGAGAAAATGGGCTGTGGCAGTGACCCCGTGGCCAGTCAAACTAGAAGACAGTTTGCTTTTGTTTTGTTTTTTTTAATCTGTCAGGAATTTTGAAACAAAGACTGCAGCCAAAAAGCTTTTGGACAACGTAGAAACCGCAAAAAAAAAAAAAAAAAAAAAAAAAAAAAAAAAATCCCATGCTGTCCACAGAAATACAAACAGCTTGATTTTTTGTTCCCTGTGAAATGAAACTTTAGCATCACATTGTCAACACTGCAAATAAAACAATTCACATAGAAAAGGAAGAACAGGATTTTACTAACTTTACTCTAAGACCCTATTATTGAAAAAAGAAAAAAAAAAAAAGCTGGGTTCCACCAGATAAGCATACATGTATTTTATCAACTCTACTCTGCTGGTCATTGAGCTGCTGTCAGGACGTATGTATAAATAGAAACTAATCTGTAACCTCATCTGAGAGGTGGGTAGTGGAGCACGGCAATGCCCCTTGGCAGGTATTGGGCTGACATGATCTGACGAGGATGTGTTGTATTTGAGCATGTCTGATTGTGTTGGAGCTGTCATCACCTTCACTGCCTGAGCTGGTAGCTATCCTGAGGCCAACTTGGCAGGTCACCGTCACACAGCTTTCTCGTTTGTGGGGGAGTTTTTGGTGCGACAGTGCTTGGGTAGCCACTACTGTAGGAACAGGTACATTATATACATTATACGGAGCCCTCAACTATTTATTCATTTGGCTTTATTGCAAACAGTAGTGTGGCCAAAGGAACAGCTGTAAATCATTGTGCTGTTTAAGAGAACAATGTCACACATGTAATTATGGTTTAAAATGAAAAAAATCTATCTATCTATATATCTATATATCTATCTATCTAGCTATCTATCTATCATCTATATTTCTGTCTATCTATCAAGGTGCTGAATGGGTTGTTTCTTTGTATATATCAGTTTTATTTGTGCAAACTACAGATGCCTGTTTTCTGTGGCAACTCATTATTTGTATTTTAATTTCAACTATACATTAAAAATACTATAACCAGAATTGCCTCCTCGTGGTTGTATGTCACCAGTGAAGTTATAGTTTAAGCTCATATCTGTCCAGACTCCTATAAACATGTAGCAAGAACTTTGAAGCATTTTTTTTTTAGGTATATGACATGTATTTTTTTTTTGTTGGCAAAACTGACATTGTCACTATACTGGCATGTATGACTCTGGTGAAAATTCTCCAGTGAGGAACGTCCAACCTTTATTTAAAGACAGTTTTTACAGATGAGTACAGATGGAGCTACATTACATCGCACCAGAAGCTCAATATCAGCAAAATCAGTGAGCTTGTGGTGGACAGCCAGAGGAGCAGGTGGACACACAGAAGATCTATACAATCACTATAGTTTGGAGGTGCATACCCAAGACTTGTCTCACCTATTCAGTGTTCAAGCAGAAAAATGTTTTTGTGGAACATTATATGTCACATGGCTATAAAATATCCCTTTATCTTTTATCCTACTAGACATTTGTATAAAATGGTCCAGGTTTTGCCCCACCACTTGGCAGTGATAGACTCCAGTTGATGGATTTACGGATGATTTCTTGAGTTATGTGTTATGTGAGATTGAGCTTTTGTCTGAGAAATTGTTGTATTTGATTCTGATTTGGGTAACATGTAACCCATCCATCCATTATCTATACACCGCTTAATCCTCACTAGGGTCGCGGGGGGGGCTGGAGCCTATCCCAGCTGACTCGGGCGAAGGCAGGGGACACCCTAGACAGGTCGCCAGTCTGTCGCAGGGCCACATACAAAGACAAACAATCACTCTCACATTCACACCTACGGGCAATTTAGAATAATCAATTAACCTCAGCATATTTTTTGGACTGTGGGAGGAAGCCGGAGTACCCGGAGAAAACCCACGCATGCACAGGGAGAACATGCAAACTCCATGCAGAAAGATCCCGGGAAAGCCGGGACGCGAACCAGGGACCTTCTCGCTGCAAGGCGAAAGTGCTAACCACTACGCCACTGTGCAGCCCGGTAACATGTAACCTCAAATTAATAATGAAATTGTTGAATTGCTGGCTATGGTTCTCTTCTGTCTTGTGTGGTTTTATAGCAAAGGAATTAGGTGATCCAGACTATCTCTCCAATTCTTTTTAGTTTAATGTTAGTTTAAAGTGACAGGTGTCAAATAGCCTTTATTACAGGTGCCCAACTGAATTGGAAAAATCTGAATATTAGGGACACAAGCATGAAAGGGCATGAAATCAAAATATGACCACTTTAATTGCAGCATGTGAACACCCGTGTAGTTGACTGTAGCATTAGTACATTATGAGTCTTATCATTTTAGTTTACTGATTTACATAAAGTATGCAGTCAGGCTATTGTTTGCATGCACATTACCTTCTTGTTGCTGAATAGGAAAATGCTTCTTAAGATGTCTGTAGGCCTTGTCTATCAGTAAATGGCTGTGAGAGATAGCTAGCAGGATCGATGGTAGATTGCAAATGCACATCACAGCAGCATGGCGAATGCATTAATTCATCCCAGAAAACACCGGCTGTCATAAATAAAGACAATTAGCAGTGCTTTGAACATGATCCTATACCAGCTCCCATTATACACCCATCAAATTCCCTTGCACATAATCATTAATTTATGAAACATGCCTGGCAACGGCCTCCATTTCTTTTTGTTTACTGGCCAACACTGTTCACTCTCACTGACACACGGGAGAGGCTGTACATGAATGGTATGAAAAATATCCCAGAACATTTTCTAGGACATCTGAAGTGTTTGAAACCAATGAGAGGAAGCAGGTGATTGGATATGGAGGGAAATAATTAACATGGGTTGCTTTCTTTGCCAGCGCATGTTGTGAGCCATTCAGCCCACATACAGCGTTTGATTCGTGGTCATGAGCTGTTAATATCAAAAATATTGTGTGTATATAAGTGTAATGTTTAGGTCTTTGGATCTTTGGTGGGTTGTCCATTACTTGTAAATTTTATGGTTTATTCTCAGCTCTGCTGCCAGTGATGTTTGTGTGAATATGTAACACATCATAAGGTACTTCTGGCTATGGTTTAAAAGTATTACTTATGTGACCAAGTTATTTTAATATTTGATTACAAGGACTTGACAACTTTAAGGAGATGTGAAAGAAAGAAGGTTCCATATTGTCACCTTGGTCCCATTAATAGAGGTGGAGCTTGTTAATCAGCTTATCCCGGCACCTGATTTCAATTTAGTTTTATTCTTGGGCAAGACTCACCTGTGCACATTTCAGGCTTCAGTCTTACCTATGAATTACTCGGAATGAGGTGACATCATGAGTCTCCAAAATGAATTGCTGGTCCATTGCTTCATGTTTGTGGCGAAAAATTTCAAAAAATTTAGCTTTTCATATACAGGCAGTGCAGGTGGCAGCAAATGTTTTGTTATCAGTTATGATAATCACGCCAACAAAGGCATCCACCACACATCACGTGTTAATGCAATCCACATGCATGAGTGTTGCCTTAATCTTTTGATGAAATATGTTTTGGTTTTGGTCAAGTTTTTGTTGTTTCATTTGGTTCCTCTGGTTTTAGTCAACAAAACTAACCAAAACTTTTAGTCTATGTCACTTACAATAAAGCCACTTTTCTTGTTCTTATGCAGTAATTTAAGCATTTTGATGGTACGACCAGTTTTCTTGTGTACAGTTAAAGTGTCGTATTATTCTACGTGGTAAGGATGTTGGAAAAGGCACTGCTTACTGGTTTACGTACACAATGTCTGTGTCACTCTACTCTGCAGTAATACAGCACACTGACGCTCTTTCCTCTGTAAATTTAGTTGTCATTTCCAAACTGTCTGATCTCTTTCTGTCACTCCTGCTCTCTCTGTTATTGTCATGCGTGTTCTCACAGCTGGATAGCAGTGAATCATTCAGCAGCTGCCGTTATTTATTGTTCACTATAGCACTGTTTATTAATCTGTCTTTCACGTTATTGTTAAGGTTTTATTTGTCAGTGCAAAATGTAGCTTTGACAGTTTTTGTTGCTTTTTATTTTGTTAGTCTCATTATTGAAAAACGTGGCCATCAATAAAATGTGTGTGTCACACATTGTTGAGGAAATGAACACTGCCAGTGATACGCTGAAATTCATCAAGAGGACCTGCTCGAACATTCTGTATATATTCATGTAACGCCTGATTCACACACAATATATACACATCTGTCAAGGACATTGGTCACCAGCTGTGCTCAGGAGAGAGATTAACCAATACAGCCAGCTTCAGTAACCACAACCAGAACACTGTGAGACCTGAAAGTCTGAAGAAACAGTTACCTTGAATGTCTACAGTGACCGAGTTGAGGACAGATCCAGAGAGGATCCAGAAATGTCGCTATTATAGTACAGTTTCTTCTCAGTATCATCAGTGGGGAATGAATAATAAGGCATGGAGCTGCCCTGTCCTGGACCTTTAGAAACTCCGTGTTCTTGCCTCAAGGTTTTGGCACTGCTACACAACAATTGATGAAACAAAATGAGAGCTGCTTTAAAACTGTCAGTGTGAGAAAAAAATACAAGGTTGTAGTCTCAGACACAGGGCTTCATTAAGAAAAACATTTTTTTTTGTTAACTGTCTCTAAATAATAGACAATCCATTCAATTTTTAATCATATTTCAATTTTGTAACAAAACAAAAATCGTCAGAGACTAATTTAATTGGGAAAGTTTTGAGAAGATATCACAATTAAATCTCTCTCTTACATGTATGTAAACATCACGCATGTGACTAGAATAAATTAGATTTGTTTGAAACCCACAAACACAGTTCTTTGATGTGTATTATACGTGAACATCAAACACAGAATCATTCCCATTACCACTCTGACACAGAAGAAATCTTTTCTTGTATAAAATGGGACATGTTGTGTCACTTCCTGGCATGTACATCTGTTACGAAGTAGAGTATGAAGGACAGGTCTTTAAAATGAATGCGTTTGATCATAATGAGATGTTTGTGTCAAGTTGTGACAGTTGCATCGATTTTGTTTTTATACTTTGTTTTATTATTTCAGAAGGAATTGGCTGAGAATGTAAGCTCTTTTTCAGTTCTGAACTGCTTCATAATTAACCGCTTTAGTTAGACACAAACACAGTTGTGCTTCAGCGTTGCTGTAAAGTGTGGGCTTGTAAGTAACAATTTCAACATGTTAAAAAGGTTCTTCACACATGTTAAATCTGTATAAACTACAATCAGGTTCACTATCATGCCTAATCAATGGGTGTAAAAGTAGCTGAGAAGAGTCCAAAACTCTCTCACAAAAGTTATTGTGAAACTAAACTTGATTCTCATCCAATTTTTGTTTCCCTGAAAGGTAAGACTACAAAAGCAAACACTAGATGGGACCATTATTCTTAGACTCAAGTTTAGCGTTCACTCGCTTTTTACTTTAATTTTAGACTCACTCTTTGCTTAGGTTTAGACACCAAAGCTACTTGGTTAGGTTTAGAAAAAAATAGTTTCATTTATTATTTATAACCAGAGCAGGTGTGAGTGTATAAGGCCCACTACCCCTCTATATGGAGAGGCTTATATGGAGAGGAAACAACAAATTAATTCTGCTTTTTAGCTTAAATATTTTTGCATTTTTGAAATGTGTCTTTGTCTGTTGGGAGGTTCTTAGAATAGAGAGGGAAGAGCTGCAGGAGAAAAGCTGTGTATATTCAAATTCAGGTGTTTCTTATTGTACTTTTCCACATTTGTGACTACTTTGACACCATTTGGCTTCTCTTTACATTGTGGGCGCTTGCAATGTGTTTTCATCATCTTTGGGGATTGTTAAAAACAAACAAACAACAGCAACGATTCCATTTTTTCAAAATTCCAACAATATTCATGCAGTGTTGAATTTTAGATATACTGAAATCTTTGTTTTCACTCTGCTTTGCATAAAAATACTGCAATGGTATCATAGTGGACATTAATCAGAGAACAAGTCCATTGAAATTGCAGCAGGAATGAATCTAATTCAAAGAAGTGAAAGTAAGAAGAGAGTATAAGTATTCATCATTTAATTTTATAATGATATGGACAATTCTGTTGATTCCATGCTGTAAATGTGTTGTTATATATGCTTTTTACACACACAGTGGCCACTTTATTAGGTACAACTGCACAATAGTAATGCAATCCAAACACCTCTTCTGTCTATTTTTATGATGATCCATGACAATTTTTGATGTATGTAAATATAGAGGATAAATACAATATTCATCTCCCAAAATAATGAAAAGTTATAAACTATAACCTATGGCCTCAGTAATAGACATCTAACTCAGTTCACAGTGTTACAACAATGTCAGCAATATTCGGAGCATTATATTTTTCATGAAGGCAGAATTTATGGTTGAGCTGTTGTACTGAACTGCAATAGATTTCATACGTAAAACGGAAGATAAAAATACGCTTAACGTATTCTAATAGTAGAACTGAGATGCCCACAGCATTCTCATAGTAAAAAGGCTCATGTGACATACTCACAATTTAATAATATAAAAGGAGCTGCTAAAATCAACCACTTGCTTAAGGCCAAAACAAAACAAGGACGCTCTTTTCAAATCACTAAAATCAACACTGACATGAATGCATGCGCTTCACGCTTTGCTGACTATACTATATTGCCATTCCTTGCACTGGACTTGGGGGTACACAACTGAACGTAAGTTTATGCACTAAAAAAACGTCTCCAATAGTCAGAAACACCAGCCGGGTGTTCACCTGACCTCAATATTTTGTGCAAAAGTAAGGTGATGAAACTGTGGAGTGAGACCTGAAAAAAAAAAAAGAAAATAAAAACCCAAGCTGATTTCCCATGATAAGATTACATTCTGTGGTTTTGCGCTGGCTTTATGAATGACATGAGGTGTAAAAGGTCAAACACTGTTGAGAAAACAGTATAAAAGCATAGCATCTTGCTACCACAGCTCTGATGGTGTAAGATGAAAACTGGATCAACTGGTTAACTGAATGAGCCCAAAAAGCATGTCTCCTAAAAATTGCATTATTATACAATGCATTCTCAATTACATTTTGAAAGAAACATATTTTTCTTTGGATTAGGCTTATATGTGAAGTATCACAAAGATGTCTAATTAACGCATTTTTGCCATTCCCTATATTACTTTCCAAATGCTGTTTCTTTTCAGCCAATTAATGATATATTAGATGTGACGGGTGAAGAGTCACCCTGGTAACCTATAAAATGGAGGAGAAGCTTTAAACATGTTGTGAAACCAAATAAGAAGTGAAAACCAAGCTTTACTTTAAAACTCATGATCCAACATGCCATACGAACCCCAGACTCCTGGGTAATTATTCTGTGATGAACTAAATCCATCATTATCCCTCCAACCTTCTCTTCCTTCTTTGAAAGTGAAAGCATTTCTGACAACATCATACTGTTACCAAACAAGGAGAAAATTTGTTTCTTTCAAAATGTAATTGAGAATGCAGTGTAGTTGTATAGCAACATAATTTCTTGCTGACATGATCGACTAGACTTCAGTCTTCTAACAGTACGACTTCGTTCAAAAAAGCTAAGATAATTAAAGTAAAACTTTACTAACAGTGCAGTAAAAATGTGATTTTCTTAGCATTTGTTCACTTAATGGTTTCCTGAAAGTATCTAATTTATGTATAAACCAATGTAGTGTGATTGTGTTACAGAGGTACCCAACAAGATGTCATACTTTAATGGGATTTTGAAAAATAAGCTGATATGACAGGCGCTGGCAATGAGCCAGTTCATTCCAAATAATTTCAGTGAAGAACACCTTGAAGAGTGTCGTGGCTTTTATACAATGGACGGCAGTGTGTGTTTGCTGATTAAAAAGTCTGCTTGTACTGGGCACATGCCCATAGTGACCACTGCCAACATGCATTTGCATTGCAACTGTGTAGCATGCACAGCCAACCAAACATTACAGCATAACATATACAAATAAGATTGAAGTGCATACATACATTCCTTTGTCCTGCCTGTTGTCTGGGTGTGAAGATGAGACAAACCGCAGAAAACGTGAAGTAGCTCCTCAGCCAGTATAAAACTGAACACTTATCTCCACTGAGCATAGAAGGTACCACATTCTCATCCATTATACAGCAACAACAAAGAACTTGTCCACTGTGCAAAGATCACTTTCACCTTCACACAGAATATTTTTTTTTTTTATAAATAATTACTGTGTGTATAAAGTTTGTATTTGAATCTTGGTTAAAGCCAATTTCATTCTGCAGGAGTTCTAATGACTGTTGCGCTGAACTGAAATGATAGACTCTTGAGTACAGTCATCACAGTGTGAAGAGAGACAGAAATGTATTTCCTCTGTATCAAAGGTAGGGTTGCCTCTTCATAATAATCATGCTTATTCACAGAGAAATTCATTCTTGCGCTTTTTAATGGCACTTTGCAGTGTGTATCTTTGCTTGCATGGATTCCTTACAGACTGATCTCAAGAACATTGACATGGAAATGCAGTATAGTCAGTAAAAAACAGAATAAATGGGTTTTAGGGTGGCCTAATGGACAATCTGACATCTGAATGACAAGCTTCATCTGCACAACAGCAAATGCTGTGATATGGACTCCACTGTCACGTCAGCCCAAATAATGTCTGTCAAAGTGAAAAGTCCTTTTCATTTTAATGTTACTGCATCGCAGCAGTCCTTTACAGCAGGTAAATACTGTTTATTTATTTTTAATGTGGCCGGGTTTTTGTAGAAGCTAGTGGTTAAAAAGTGATGCTGTTCAACAATAAAAAACAAGAATCTTCTCCACTAACACTTTGGCAAGTTTGATACATATTACACTGGTATCTCCTGCCTGCAAGAAACCACCATAACCTTTGACTCCGAAGACAATTCTCTCCTCTGCTTCATTTTCAAATGTGGCCAAACTAACTACGAGTCTTATACAATAAATGGAAATATCCTAAATTTTAAGCTCCTTGGAGTTCACAAAAGCTATATGCACTTACTGCTGGAACCATTCAGTCTTACGAATCCATATATTTGACCCTATACTTGCTGATACCAGCTTTCATACGTACTTTCTGCCCTTGATAACTGCAGCCTGCAGCCACTTCTCTACCAAAGTCACAGTAGACTCAATACTTTTTAGCCTGTGTATACTTTCGGTACATTTCTTTTGGTAAATGTGGTTCCACACTTCTCTTCTTTGAGTCTCAGATCTTCCCAGTAGGGAAGCAAGAGAGGCCTGGGGATGCGGATTTGCTTTTTTCTACTCTGAAAATCAACACAATTTGTTATTTGGCATGGACAAATCTGTGCAGTGTTAGTGTCTTGAAAAACCAAAGTATTCCTACTCTGGGTGGACAAGTGTTGTAAATATAAAGTCAGCAAACCCCACTGGACTTCTGTTGTGGCTGATTAATCCCCAAATGCAAACTTTTCTGTCAGTAAAATGCTGGTGATGGTGATTTTCTTTCAGCAAGCAACCCAAAATCATTTTTTCTTATCTCTCTTGCAACACCAATACAATAAGCATTCATTTTAGGCTTATTTTTTTAAATTTATATGTTTCATTATTTTGCACCATTTGTCTCTATGTTGATTTTTTTGAAGTCCTCTTTGTCATTGTTTCTTACCTTGATTATGTAGTGAAGTCCTTCAGGATTTCTGTTTTATCGGCTTGTTTGTACGTCTTGCTGTATTTTACTATCTGTTCATTTTAATCATCTCTATAAAAACGAAACAAAATCTTGACAGAAATGACTGTATGTCACATTTGTATTTTGGCACTCATTTACAGCTTCTTTACAAGTTCTGGTTTTAGCACAGGGTGCAGTATGAAAGTCGGGTTCTTGACATCACTGAAATGGAGCTAGTTTTATTTCCAGCAATGGCAACACATGTTTGAGTAGTAACCAAAGCTCATTTGCATATTAATTTGAAGACAGATGCTGCACGGTCTTTCCGCTGTATGAACAGACCTCAGAGCTGGTCTGCATTCATGCCAGTCCAACTGGAATTGTGTTTACCAAACTGTATCCTTGCAAACAGAACACAGATTTCTTTATTTGGAGGAATTACGTGTTTGCTCATCTTGTCTCTATGTTGAATTTCTGAACAGCTTTAATTCTCCGGATCTCATGGATTTTTCCTGATAACTTAAAATTAAATATTAAAATAGATAAAAGTCTATAAACATCTTAATATCAGGAAAGGACTTTCTAATGTGTTCATTATAAGATAAGATAAAGATAAGATAAAGTTCTTTATTTCTCCCCACTCCAGGGGAAATTTACATTGTTACAGCAGCTTATGTAACAGTAGACATAGTGATAAGAATAAAAGAATAATAGAACAATAGTAATAATATTTACAATATATACAAGGGTGACAGATGAGGGTAAAGTGGCTTAACAGAAAAAATAAAAATAAAGTTTAAAAGTGCAGAGATGTTATAAGACAATAGTATACTTTATTTTTGTGGGTGAAAAAGAATCACACTCGTAAAATGAGTCTCTTTATTCAGACAGTGCAGAAAATCTCACACAACACCAGGTTATGGGAGAGGAACTACCGAACAAAAAGGATGACAGTATTACACACTTGTATCATGTTGTTTAGCTACGTGTAAGTTCTCACTGTTCTGGATAGTTTCTCTTTGTCCTGGCATGGGAAGACATCTCTAAATTCTGTCATATCTGGCATAGGGATGTAACTCTCTCTTCAAAACCACCTGCACAGTCTCATAGCCTTTTATAGTCCTGCAAAACAAAGAACACAATCCTCAACCAAGTAAAACAATCTTCAGTATTTTTCCATCACTTTTTTTTTATCATTCTTCAAATCATTAAATACTATCATCTGACACTGAACTGGATTTGGATTGTGATTTTCATTAGATGCAGACAAAGCCTCCATTAGAATGAGTTCACAGATATTTAGCAGTCAAATCATGTACCATAACATAAGTAGCAATACTGCAATATTGAGAGTTCTCACTCACTTTGTCACATGGTCAAGCACTACCATTTACTCTACTGTATGCATTTGGTGCTGCAGTACTGATATAAAGATGGAAAACTCTGAAAATAATAATCTCATTTCCCATTTTCTTTGATTTTTCATTTTCCTCAGAGCCTATCACATTAGCGTCTGACTGCGCTGCATCATGCTGTGGATGAAGTGGAAGATGATGGTGGACTCCCTGCGTGGACGGAGAAGGAGGCTGCCCTGTTCCCTTTGGTTCGTCCTGTTGTTCGCTGCTGGAGGTCTGGTTCTCTTCATCCACCAGCAGGACCTGTCAGAGATGGTCCAGCAACAAGGCCCAGGTTAGTCTCTACTTCTCTTAGAACAGCATAAGGTCTAACTGGTATGGCTTTTTGAAGGCTGGGGCTTCACACAGGGCATTTTTTTTTAGTGTTTCGCAGCATTTTCTCAGCAGGCTGGATGAGCCTTCATAACAGCTCTCATTAGTTTAAGTTTTTTCTTACATATTTCAGCAAAAATGCAGGGAAAAAAAGACACAACCAATATTGTAATATCGCAGATGTAACCACAACTGCGGCCATAATCCGAGCAATAATCCACAGCCATGGCTTTAACCACTGCAGCCAGGAAGAGCAGTGACAGTTATCGTCCAACCAATGGGTGTATAGTGTCAGAGATAATCCGTTTGAAAGCAATAATGAGCAATAACAGCATAGAGTTACAATATCTCTTCTTCCTGTAGTATTTGCTGTGTGGTTTCCGAGACTGACAGTGTTGTGTAACTGGACTGGAACGCTGTGTTAACACTTCCAGTGGATCAGGGGGAGAACAAATTACCAGGCACCACAAAAGTAGTTCATAAAGAAACAGAATCTATGAAATTGTTTCAACAGACGGTGGAAATCTTTCAAAAATAATTTGGATCATTAGGGATTCTGAATGCATACAGTCTAGCGGAATAAATTACCAGGTAAATGCACAGGAAAACTGCATGTGCATCATATATGTTGGCTGTGTTAATGAGTTTGGCAATGGAATACACTGACTACATGATAATGACTTGCTCATTATCTGCTCGATACATTTGCACACATTTCTGTCACAGGCTAACCAAAATTACAAGCCATACATCGAGTAAAGCTTCAAAATTTTGCAAAATAATAATGATGTGACCGTAATGAACACACACACACACACACACACACACACACACACACACACACACACACACACGGACACAAGTGCACTCATTAATGCACAGAAAGACAAGTCATACACCAAAGCCTAAAAATATACTGATCCAAGCATTACACAGAAAGACATGAGCACATACAGAGGTAAGCTTGTGTATGGATGCCCACAGGTAAAGCAATGCACTGAAGAACCTCAAACCCTTCACTACACACAAGTAAACACATGCAAACAGAGGGAGCACACACATGAATACATACATATGCATAAAAGCAATCATGCTGTCAATGTAAAATACAGCACACCCACTATACGTCCGCTCACATACACATTCAAAATTAAACAAAAGGTTGTGTGTTTGTTATTATTATTATATATTATTTGTTGCGTGCTGTATTCACATTTAACCAGGGTGCATAGTGTAGAAATAGTTGTTCCCCATATTCTGCCATTTTCATTCCAGCTCTTACGGCATGTGGTCAGTTTCCAATCCTCCTCCAGGAAAAGGCCGTACATTCAATTTCCAAATGAGTCAAACCTTTGTCCCTGTAAAGTGACCCAGTGTGCTTCTGCTCAGCACTCAGCATTAAGGGGATTGAGGTTTAAGCAGCCATGATGGACGGAGTGTCCTGATCGTGTAAAACTAAGCCGCTTCATGTCTCAGAAACAAGAGATCAGCTGCTTGCTTATGCACATCTTTGGCTTGTACTACACTTTCAGCCAAATGATGAGAGCTGCATGCGGACCAGCTTCCGACTTCAACATAGGTATTTTTATACACATCACAGAATCATTTGGATTCCAGGAACCATCACCTTGAGAACCAATACCCAGATAACTTGAAAGGATACACAAATTTAAAGTAAGTAAACAAATAAAAATAAGCAAACTGTAATGAATTGCGAATGTGTTTGCAGTGATCAGAAATAATACTGGTAAACTGGCCGAGGAGGCACTTTGGAGATAAAATCGTCACCAGAGAACCTCAGCGTCAGAGAAGCTGCAATCCGCTGAGTATCTGCACTATCATGTGTCAACAGCAATGTGAATCATTATGACTATGAACAATGTCACACTCCACAGCAATAAGAGCCACTTAGCCAGATTGGAATCTCTCCAACCCTCTATTCCCCTGATTGTCAGATGCTTTCAGGCGCAGTGTCAGGTAAAAAAAAAAAAAAAAAAAAAGGCCATTCACAATGACACAAAGAAAAGCAGGACATACACTGAAGCACATAAGCAGGTTGAACATTATGTACAAACATACAAACCATGACAACCAGTATTGAACATTCATGACAAATATCAGACCAAAACCTGTACAAGCTTCCAAGAAATTGGTTCATGCAGTCAAGGATTACAAGAACCAGATGCAAGGCAAAATCTGTAAAAAAAAAAAAAAAAAAAGCCCAACACTACCTCACATGTTACATCTCTATAAAGCTCAACAACATTCTCTCTTATGTTTAGAAATAAATGGATTTCCTCCCAGAAAAGTAAAGCTATGATGTGGTAGGGAATGTTTCTAGTTTCAAAGAGTCACAAAGGATTTTCATCTAAAAGACCAGGGTCCACATCCCTTTCTGGGTTACCAGGGTGACGAGTCCTGCCTTATCTAATATACTGTGATTGGTTGGTTCAAAAGGCATGACAGTAAAGCAATAAAATAAATGGGAGAGATCTGTGGAAACAGCACAAACAAATACGATCTCAAAACGTAACTGAAAATGCAGACAGGACTGAAAAGTCTCATGAACTGTCACACAAGTGGACTGAATGACTTTAATGGAGCAACATTTTTCAATAAAATCAAATATCAGTGATACCAGTGGCAGACAAGGCAGGCAATTTGAACAGGAAATTTCATTTTATGCTTTTCAAAATAATAACAATATTTACTTGCATTTTCTTCAACATTCTCTTTCATAAAATGGCAAACTGTATGTTTGCACACAAACATCTTGACTAAAATAAGTTGTGTTAATTTCCAGATTTCCTTAATTTTCTTCAGAGGAGGAAAATGGTTTGTCATTGCAAGAGAAAAAAGGGCAAAATGATGAACACACAAATAGCAAATACAGTAAAACAAAGATGAACTGTCACATGTTTACAGCCGCAGGGTAATAATTTTACTGCCCTCCTAAATTTTGCTAATCTGGGCTTTGTTTGAGACCTGTATGATAGTCTGCCTGCTAGTGCTGCAAACTACAACATTCTTTCAGCAGCATCATGATTTATTTTACATATATACAGTAGATATTGTAATTCTGGTGGATTAAGCCCCTCAGGTGTCTCCGAGCTGCCACCTCTGCCTATTTCACTCCTTCAGCTACAGTGGCACTTATTCCTGTTACCTTTTGGGTAAAAGGCAGCTCAGTTGTGCATAAAAGAGCTTACTGGTATCATAGTGTCAACTCATACTGTGCTACACACAGCTTTTCATCTCTTTACTATATGTGAGTGAGCAATGGACTTTAATTTAGCTTTACATGCTGTCTTATGAACAGCTGTCTGGAGGAAACACGGCTCACCAGCTGACACCACAGTTTGACAGATACACACCTGAAATTATAGTTACCAGGCGACAACATAATTTGATCCACGTCATATTTATGTGATTATTTGGAGTCTAGGGCGGATTGATTTCTCAGTTTGTGAGTAGAAGTGCTACAGTATTCGCAGTTGCTGTTAATTGCAACAAACTGTTAATGAAGAAAATGCATATCCACCTGACATTTTCTACTGATTTCATATGAAGCATTTGTGCCAGAACTTTCATGTGTTAAGACTGATTGGCATTTTAAAAAAAAGTATGAGGAAGTATAAACATACATAAAGAAACACAGTGTAGCCTAGAATGCCACAAAGCAGAAAAAGCAGGGTTTGATATGACATCCTCCAGCGGGACTTCAGGGAATCATTCTACGACTTCACCTTGAAGTTGTTGTTGGAAGGAAACTCTAAACATCCTCACTACCTGTTTAACACTGCAGTAGGCAAAAATTTCAAATACGCAAAACCAGGGGAAAAAAGGATAAAAACAAGCCACAATTTGAAAATATTCTGTCCTCCTCTTGCAGCTCTTCCCTCTCCTGTCTCTGTTCTAAGCCCCTCCCACCAGACAAGCAAGTGCTTCAAATGCACAAAGATAGTGAAAACGCGAATCACCCCTCATTTGTGATTTAATCTATAATGACATGACACTCCACTCTTCCAGTGAAAGCCCTCCATCTATCCCATTGCACTGATACATCCTGTTCTAATCATGGATGTTTTTGCTATTTTACTAACTCATCTGCGAGACAAAAGGTGAAATTTCCCATCGCAGGCTAGACCTTCTAAAGCCTGAAAACAAAGCCAGAACAAGGTGCTGAAGTTTAGTTTCTTCTTAGACCAATTGGATTACAACATGCTGAAAGAGTAGGAATGATGAGAGTAAGGGATTTTTACCCAATGATGGCAAAATAATTTTAAAAAAACAGCTGCCATCCCCAGATTTAATGGCAAAAATATCATCTTTGCCAGCATAGAGAACATGGTTGACTATCTTCAAGACATTAAGAAAAATGAAAGCAAACACTTTTTTTTTTTTTTTAACTGATACACAGTATGGGGCCCATTAAATCATTGGGGACCAAGTACTTTATTTCTGTTCAGATGGTGGCGCTGTTAATTATTTATGTGTGAACGAATGCTAACAAGAGACAGGAGCATTTCATTAACCCATTAGGTCCCAAAGCAAGATATGCTGGCACTCCCATGTATGTTTAGAGGCTTATGTCTGATGAGTTAATAGTTTCTCTCATTTTTGATTAGTTGCCATTTTTCAAAAACATAGTAAATGTCTTATGATATGTTTCGCAGCCTAAGCACATCTTTGTATCCCTTCTACTGTATCGCTACTTGGATATTGAAGTAAGAATTTCACTTTACTAAATCATGCATGAGAGACTGTGTGCTGTATACAGAACACAGTGGCAACACAGTCTTCCCAGCCGCCTCGCTGAAGCACAATGAGCAAGCAGTATCCTTGCCTTAAGCTATGGTGCTTCACCCTAGCAGAAGCTCATATCTAATAGAGCCGAGTTATAATACATTGGGTGTCAGCTTTTATCTGCCTCCCCCTCCTTCTCCACCTCTTTATTTGGCTTGCAGTGGACTTGGGAGCTTTGTATCCTATGGTTTAGATGGCTCGCACAGTGGTAGTTGAGAAAAGCGCACTTTAAAAGACAACAGTCACCCCGTGGTCTCCACCAAGTAATTGTTTAAGGACAATTGGAAGAAGAGCCGCCAGTTTCTCAGGGAGACACCTGAAGAGCTAGCAGTTCAGATAAATTGTCTGCACAAATTTACACCTCTGGGCATTTTTCAGATGAGCGTGGCAGAAAGGACCAGCTGCTGGAGTGGAAGGTCGGCATGTGTGTCGCCTCACAGACCTCAACACAGAGCAATCCATAAATGGAGGAGAGGAGCAGAAGCTGCATTGTATGTGTGTCAGTGAAAAACAAAAAAAAAGCAAGCAACTGCATTGTAAGCATTGTAGCTGATAACTTTAAATAAAAGTAGGCTACAGTAGTGCAGTGAAGTATTTCTGCATAGAGCTGGGCTTATACTACACACACAACATACCCACTTTAGTCATTTTACTCAAAAGTAGTATAAATATTATTTTAATTAAATAAAATATTTCAAAAAAATATTGAAAACCTTGGACTGCATTGAAAAGATTTTCAAATGCAAACCTCATCAACTCCCCTGTTGGGTTAGAGTTTTAAAAAATGCCTGCAAGTGCAAACATAACTTCAACAAGTGTGACATGGTAAGAAATGGATTTCTACTTCAGTTTTGTGTTTATTTTTCCAACATGTTCTGTATTTGCAGAGTGAATATGCCATTAAACAGTATGGTTTTGACCATCGTAGGTCATCACACCATGTTAGTTTAAAGAGGGGAAAGGCAGTTTTGATATTTTGATGGCTCTGAGATTTTAAAGAATTATCCACTTGTAATTAAAAGAAATTGGTTTGCTTGCCTTTCCACTCTGCCATCTATGCTGCTATATCCATCAGCTTGCAGCTGCAGCATGTAGGGATCAACATCTTAGAGCACTGATCAGCTGAAACACTTGCAAATACTGCATAGGTCAAATTAAAATGAATAAAGCTGTGAACACGTATGTTATTGGAAGCACAACCAAAACATATATTTAGTTGCTGAGAATGGCTAAAGATTCCAGACAGGTGTGACTGACTTACATAGCATCCACACAACACAAAATAACACAATGCTACTGATCAGTATTAGTAGTTACGATGTTTTAAATGTACATACAATGAGTTTGAAACATGAAAGGGCTCACTTGTTGGAATCACCAGATGTTGTTTCAACTTCTTCCAGCTCGCTGCTTGCTTTTACTGAGTTTGCTCACCCTTATTGTCCCATATTGTTGTTTTTAGGTTGGAGTAGACAATTGTTTTGAGTGAAAATGCTATAACCACCCACTCTGTGCTACCTGTTCAGCACCGAATGCAAGTCAGACACTGCGAGTTACTGGGTGTTGAACACGGTGACTCATTTAGAAACTAAAGAGCCAGATATTTTGATAAATATATATATATGTGTGTGTGTGTGTGTGTGTGTGTGTGTGTGTGTGTGTGTGTGTGTGTGTGTGTGTGTGTGTGTGTGTGTGTGTTATTGAAGGCTTTAAGTTACTCTGTAAACAGTAAAACTACTGTTTTTATACTATTCACTAGGTGGCTAGGGTGGATGTTAAAAAGTGCTTCTTGCAGAAAAGATGTCATCAATACCTTTGATTTTGTTCCATACTGAGTGGCTGACGTCTACTGTAAGTGAGTGGGATGTTGGTAAAGGCCAAGGTTTCAAAATGTCAGTCTCCACTGACTGCCTCTCCATGAGTAAAGTAAAAACACTTCTTTCCTTTGAATGCCATGATAAATTTAAATCTATGATAGAGCCCAGTCACATCAACTACTAAGAATATAAAGTAGATGTAAAAGGTCCATATTTAGTGATGCAACATTTAGGCAGACTGCCGTACAGTAAGCTGGTAGCTACAGAGCAAGCAGTGTTCAATAAAACAGTGAAGTAATGTTTCCTCCAGAAATTCTGATAAATGTTAGGAGACAAGCAGACAAAACATTACAAGTACAAGAGGTTAACACTTGGAAGATGCTGCACTGGGGAAAGCAAAAAGACAGAAGAGGAAATGGAATGAAGACTAACAACATCTTTAGATACACACTAGAGAGTAGTAGTAGAGACTAGTTGTTTGGGCTATGATCATGTCAAGTGTATTCTGAAATACTACGCTTTTCTGCATTCAGGCGTGCTAGGGTAAAATAAATGGAAGTAAGGAATAAAATGAATGCCTGTCCACTGGTGGCTTACTCACACTCCCCATTCCTCCATCTCTGTCCACATGGAGGCTGCCAGGAACCAGGCATATTGTTTCACGCTCTAAGGAAAAATTTGATCTCTCTGTCAGAGGTCCAGTAATCCCTTAAGCCTTGTCTGTTTGCATAGTCCAATTTAGCTGTCTCTTAATGTAATTAAATTGTGCTGATGACCCTCAGAACAGTAGAACTGCACTGTGCATGTAAACAAATCCACCAATGGATGTGGAAAAATCTCAGTGTTATTTTACCCTGCTTTTCCATTCTTTCGTGTGTGCGTGCAAAGCTCCTTTAACAAAGCCTGTTTGTGTTGTGCTGGCACAAACCCCCCCCCGTTCCTCCCAAAGCAGGAAGATTGAAAAGCATTGGAAAGCAATACTTGGCAAAGCCAACTCTATCACAGGGCTTTTACACAACCTTAAGTACAGTGTTCCCCCCCTGAAAACAAGGGGTATTCTGTCTCTAGAGCATAAGTATGACAACATACCTTAATTGGAATGTTAAAGCAGTGCAAGCCAAGCTTTGCCATCCTGCTCAGTGTTGGGATCACATGACATCCGACATGGGACATGGGTATCCCAGCAACTATTAAAGAAGCACTGTTCCAACATTCAGGTCTGCCTTTTCCTGTTCACCTCAGGGAGCAGAGGAAACCTTACTGGGGGCCTCTGGGATATCCTGAAAAGGAAAAATAGAAAAAAAAACAGACTATTTTCATGCATGGGTATCAGGTGCCTGCATCTCCGTCTCTCGAGCCTCTTCCAGACTTGGGTCACATCAATTGGATTTAAAATGAAGCTGCTCAGAGGCAACTGCAAGGTCATGTGGTTTTTCCATTAACATTAATGCCCGGGGTTATGCCATGGGAGCCTCGCAACATAATCTGTTTTCCTTGCCATCTGATCCTGCTTACCAGTGGCTTCTGTATGCCAATCTATACAAAAATAAATAAATTTCCCCACATCCTCACTCCAGCAGAGGTCAGTGTAAGAAACATTGGAACTGCTGACCAAAAAAAATTGTATGTTTAGACACATATAAATAGCTTTTAAGAACTAACTGTAGCTAAAACTATTTTACATAAAGTGTCAAAACAAGGTAAAACCCTACAATTAAGGAGGAAACTGTAACGTGAGTTTTTCACTTTGTCTTTTACACTGTGTGATCCAGTAGAAATGTGTGTACGGTCACAATTCACATTACTGCAGAGTTCTCCACTGTACTGTCCACTGAAACTCACCCTCAAAAGTAGAAAACACTGGTTCCTTCCAGAAAACTATGGAAAAAAAACACAAATTCAAAAGAAGCCATACAGTACAAAAGGGGAGACAAGAGAAAGAGAGGGAGGACATTGATTGAAATAAGAAAAGGAAAAACATATGCTGTGATCTCCCTTTCAACTCAGCGGAGTTGAAGATGCATCTTTTGAGCCACTGACAAGCAGACAGGGTTAGGCTTCCTACTGAGCAGCAGAGCATGGCTTTGCTGTCCTACTGCTGGTGCTGGAGCTTTAAGGTCGTCCTTTTCCATAATACCATGCTGGGTGACATTAGGAACTCCAAAGGAAATAAAACAGAATGAGGCTAGAACACCAGGTGGATCCAACAGTGAGGCTGATTTTTGAAAATGTCTTCAAAGACATTTTCAAAAATCACAGTCGTTGCCTCTCAATGCTGTCAGTCATGCTATGTCACTGCAAGAACTGAGGCTCTCTCTGTGACTGTGAACACAGAAGGGTGCATCTCTAGGAATGCAGCTTCAGATTCATATAGACAATTGGAAAATCACCGATAAAACCGCAAACCTGCCATTTCCCAACTGTCTCTGTCTCATACTGTCTCCATAAAGATGAAGTTCACAGTAATAATTCTGCTCCCATGTTTTCTGATTATTTTGAAAGATAGATTCTGTCTGGTTTATGATGGAAACCATGTACAATAGTAACACAAGCTAAAAATTTCGAAAAGATCTGAAAATATGTGTGCTTTCTCTGTTTCTTCATTTTGCATTGAATACATATCAGTTACAGTCTGTGTCTTTGTGTTTTGACAAACTGGAGCCATTGAAAGGCCTACTGAGACACAGTTGGCAGGACACTTCTCCTGAACAATGCTTGTATTGTGGCCATGTTCCTCTGCAACTATTATGAACTGGTCAGCCTCAGCAGCATGCAGCCATGCTGACAATGATTAAACTCAGTGCTTGGCTTCTGGCTCACTATGACATTGTCCTTGCTGCCAGTGTCCTGATAGATTGCGTTTGTTCATTATTGTAATTTAGATGAAGAGCTGGCCATATTTTAAGACAAATTTATATATCAATGCAGAAAATTTGAAACTGTCCATGTCTTTTCTTGCTACTATATCTTAATCTACACTTTAAAGCAGGCCAGAGCCCAGAGGGGGCCCAGGTGAAGCCTGTTAGAGGGATACATATGTACTCACAGAACTGGAGTTACATCCAGTAACTGGTAAATCTGAGGCAGAATGCTTTTTGCAGAACCATTTCCCTACAACAGTTTTCCCAAACAGATGCATTCTAGCAGCACAACCACCCCCCCATTCACACTGATTTAGTCTCTGAGTGTATAGAAAGTGTAAAAATGCAACTGTTTTTTTATGTGAAGAATCCATAAAGGTATGTATGATTTAGGTTTAACTGTTGAAGCTTTAGTAAAGGTTCTTAAAGACTGCTTTGATGAAACATACCCTGGAGGACTCTGGAAGCAAATTGCTGAACAAAGTAAGAGGCACCCAGAACCTGTAACCAAAAGAAAGAAACAAAAGGCTGGATGGACGCAGTGTCATGTCTCAACTAGGTGGGTGTCCTGAGAAGAACAAGAACACTTTTGACATGAGTTTGACATATACTTATCTTGTGTAATTTAAATTATATTATTCTTATTAGCTTTATCAGCAGTTAAAGAAGCATAACTTAAGCAACCGTTCCAGATTTTAATCAATTGAGGGTTACATTAAAAATACTTAATGCCTTATACAAGCTCTTTTGTACTTCATATATTGCAGTCTTAGCTGCATAGGCAAATGATAAGTCAGAGCGACCAAAATTATCTTATGACTTACAGCAAAAATAAGTTTTAATGAAAACAAGACAAGACTTTGTGCCGACCCTATAATATGAATAATATGCTCAACCTGTCCACTTCTGTGAATATTGTCTGGCTCTGCTTTAAATGATTTCTGCGTTCAATTTTATTATCTGGTTAACCATGATTAGCCTGCATATGTACCTGCAGATGCTTATATTAATGCAGACATGTAGGACCTGTACTGGTACGAAAATAAAACAGATTTCTTGCCTGCTCCAGTATGCAAAGTCTTGTTTCCCAATAGTAGTACTGTATCACTTTTTAAGAAGTTAATCTAAGTTGCACATCTCATTTCATTTTCAGCTCAAAATATGGCACAGATTGTTCACTCATGCCTACATTTCCCCTGATTTAAGCCCCGTTTCAAGCAGACTGTTTCAATCTCTCAGCTGCTGCCCATACATCCTTTTAGGAGGAGGGCTACAGACACACCTTGCTCTACATCTGTTCTAGTCAGAGGTCCAATCTCCACACTCACAAACCGATGGACTTAACAAGTACCAGCCAAATGTTTGAGGGCTTCAGGCTGTCTCACTGTTAAATTGTCAAGTACATAAGGGCTCTGATGCGGACTTTTCATTACTATGACGCAGCCTTTCTGTGAGTTTGCGTATCAGCAGCCGTTCCAGGGGGACTTTCTGATAGTCCATAACAAAATTATTAACATTTAAACGTAGTTGTCCTTCCCAACACAAATGCACACAAACCAAGCATGGATGGTGTTAGGGTTAGGTTTAGGATTGACTCTATTATTACTGTCAGCAGATTCACTGAGAGTTGCTGTTTTGGTTATTTTACTCAAATTTCCACATAGGATATACAGGTATTGGTGGCTTTCCTGACTTTTGATAGTTTGCTAAAATATGTAATGACTGTAATGTCACAACCAGGCAGTGATCAACTGAGCAGCTGATCAAATAGTAGTGTGTCCAGAGGATTCATTTGGGATTATGAGCCTTTGGCCATTGAGCTCACAGACTATACTGTAGACAAAATTCAGGACTATTTCTTATTTCAAAAACAGTTCCAGAAACACTGTACACATTGTGTTGTGTAGATGCAGACTGTCCAGAGTTGTTGTTATTGTTCTGTTTCTGGGAACAGATGCTGCAGCCAAATTTTTTCCAAATGCTACTTTAGAGGTATCCAAAATACCTAAAACTAAAAAAACTGAATTCCATTTACTTCCACTGTATTTGTGAAATTTTGGCCTGTGTCTCAAATTAAATGTATCTGTCTAAAAGCAAGCAGATGATACCATGAATATTCTCATTTTCTTTTGTCCAAATATTTCACTATTTTTACCTTTTAATAATTTGGGTGAAGCAATATTTTTAAATAATATAATGGAAAAAAACTCCCAAAAGTCCCAAAGGTAAATAATGCAACATCCCACACCTATTCCCAAATACACTGCAGAATATTGTTTTAACAGATATTATTATTTGCATTTAATTAATATATGTATAATATGTATACATTTATACAGATCCAGCTTAAGTATCTGTTGTAGAATAAACTCTATTTTCATTATTAGACTGACTGCTGCCTTATTTTTTAAATAGTTAAGGAAATGAATAATTTTTTCCTCGCAGAAACATCCATCCATCCATTATCTATACACCGCTTAATCCTCACTAGGGTCGCGGGGGGGGCTGGAGCCTATCCCAGCTGACTCGGGCGAAGGCAGGGGACACCCTAGACAGGTCGCCAGTCTGTCGCAGGGCTACATACAAGGACACACAATCACTCTCGCATTCACACCTATGGGCAATTTAGAGTAATCAATTAACCTCAGCATGTTTTTGGACTGTGGGAGGAAGCCGGAGTACCCGGAGAGAACCCACGCATGCACAGGGAGAACATGCAAACTCCATGCAGAAAGATCCCGGGAAAGCCGGGACGCGAACCAGGGACCTTCTCGCTGCAAGGCGAAAGCGCTAACCACTACGCCACTGTACAGCCCCTCGCAGAAACACATTACTGCAAATATTATTGCTTTTAAATTGCTAAACTGAAAACTTCCTTTATTAATCCACTCAATTCCCCTGAAAACAAAATCTTCATACCCAAGAGGGAGCAACATTTGGACTTTTAAAACAATGGTACATTCATCCTGAACATGACCGCTGTGTTCTCAGTGATTTTACTGTAGAAGCTGTGAATCTGTGCCACAGCTCTGCTGTTTGCTCTCCAGAAAAGCGTTTAGGTTAATAAGGCTATGTCCAATCACAGCAACACGTCAGACGGTGTAAATATTTAATGAAGTTACCGCTTCTGTGCCACCTGTATAAACTGAGGCACAGCCTTGCTCCTAGTTTGGAGACAACATGGATCCTGCTGCTGTGTGATGCTACGGATGTTTGATAAAGTATAAAAGGGAAGGTGACATTCTGCGTTCAGTGTGAGCTGCATCTGACAGCAGATTTCAACATCTGAATGGTAGCTGGCAATGCTGTAATACTGAAGGAGATGTTGGCTAACCGATCTGGCCCAGTTCTGGTGATCTCCAGCCCAATTTAACCTGAATATGTCACATTCCTCCATTTTTGAAGGATTTGCAAATACTCCCTGATCTAAGGAGATATGTGTTATATGTTGACAGGACTCTAGACACGTCAAGACATGTAATTATGTTCAAATATAATAAAAAAGCAGATTCTCCACAATATGGAGCCTTTACTTTGCTGCCAGTGATAAGATGTTGTCAGTAGCCAATGACACAGGTTCACGTAATGCTTCTTTCCACTTTGATATCTTCATAATCGTTAAGACAGCAGCCTAGAGTGTAATCTGTCCACTTAACAATGGCCCTAGTTTCCTTCTAAGGCCTGCTGTTGACAGAGCATAAGTGCAAAATGAGGTAATGTATCAGCTTTTGTCAAGAGATGACTGTTGAAGAATGTCAGGCCACCAAGCATAAATTAAAATCTGAGCTTCATTTATTCTTGTGACAATAGATACTGTGTCATATCTTTCCCCAAAAGACATAAACAACCTTATGAAATGAACTGGTAAATGCCCTTCCACTTTATTTTACCTGTTTTCTTGAATATGCAGTTGCAGTGACAGCAGTGTTTACTTGAGTTTATGGAATATAGGACCAAACCAATCATCTCTACAAGCCTAACTTTTGGAAGGAACATTTAATCTCCTCTGAGAGTTGGTGATGATACCATCTACTCCTCTCCCTGTCTGCTGTCAGACAGAATAAAACTTTATCTGTAGAATTAATTTCATCAGACAACGCTGATGTGTTGCATAAGCAGTATATTTTTTCTAATGTCACTGCCTCCGTATGAGTCTGTTCATATCAAACATAATGTGCCTGTCTGAGAGCTCGTCTTTACCACTGCAGACGCATCAGAAAAGCAGAAAGCCTTTCCTAAAGTAAAGTTTGAGCTTTGTAGCCATCTTCCAGTAGGCTGCGAACGCTACAGACAGGAAGAGACATACAAAAAAAGAGTGGGAGGAGAGACGGAGGTTATATAACCATCGCTCTCACCAAAGAGACATCTCGCGGCTTCAAAAGCAAAGCAGTGATAATAAATGCCAATGTTCAAGGTTGCTCAAGTTATCATCCGCTCAGTAATGGAAGATTATGCAAGATGGGTTATTGTTAGCACAGAAAAACTGTATATTTCATTCTTCCTTTAAACAGGTCAATTAATAATATGTTGGTATAACTGACTCTCTCTCAGTTATTACAGTGAGACAACCAAGGCTTAAATCCGATATTAAAAAACATAATCTGCTCCCATGTTGAGTGAACTTGAATAAGTTTTGTCTATTCTTACCTGTGCCTATTATTTCACAGTGTCTTTCATAAATTAATGGCTTTCAGATTTTGTAGCAAAATATTTGAGCCACAAAAATTACATTTATATAATGTTACATTGAATAGATTGCAGTACAAAAGCTGGTTGTCCAACTACCATATCAAGGTCAAAAAGTAACATCAGAAATCTGATGTTTTCTTGATGGACCTTGGCCTCTGGAAGCTGAGTTTTCAGCTAAAACATTTAGTCTCCACATTTTTCTTCATTTGTTGTTTTATTGTGACATTAAGTTTTTGCAGAAATTTTAGCCAAAGAAAAGCCTTCTTCTCAACACTGTCTTTAAGAGCTATTGCACAAACGCCATGCCTTTCTTCACCCCTATTACAGTCATGGATATTATTCTGACAAGGATTCCACATGATTGTTCCCAGAAGACAAGTCGTGCCGTAGGAGCAGTGATCCGTCCCTGCAGACTGAAGCCAGCGTACCCATTATCAAATCAGACTTGAACCCATCCCCTGTCTGCCAGGGAGACATGTTGAATGGGTATCATTGTGCACGGCTGAGGCTTCCATCACTGTAATCCTTCTACAAAGTGCAGGCCCTCTTAGAGAAAGATGAAAAGACTGGAGGAGAGAGTGGCCTATTCACCATGTGTGTCACTGCAGAGGGCACAAGGAGGGAAGTCGGTGGAATCAGTGGCCCGAGCCGGTGACTCCTCAGCCCTCCCCCAGCCATGAAAAGAACAAAAGATTAAGCCCTCCTGCTATCCAAAGTGATAACAAGCTGTCAACTTCTAAAATGTAATCTGCTGACTCCGGGAGGAAGTGGTGGTGTCAGTGGAGTGGGCTGCCAGCTGATGCTTATCACCTGAATGGCATACCATTGATGGAAAGAGCTGTGGCCCTGCTGACAGACACATAAAAGCCACCTCGGTCTGCCACCAAACAAAGAAGTCTGCATGAGCAAAGGATTCCATACTGAGCCAATTTTCAACATATTTATATACATATATCCCCTCCAGACCTCCTCTCTCTCTCTGATATGGGCCACAAAGAAAAGGTGATGGGAATGATAAATGACATGAATAGGAGCCAATAGACTGGGGATAATAAGGAATTGCCCCTGACAATGCTGACAAGTGATGGGAGGCTCCCCTCTGTCAACTTGTCTCTCGAGCCTTTCCACTCCATCTTGGCAAAGATTGTTAAATGTAAAAGCCATATTGCTGCCAACACTAAGTCCTAATGCACACTTCAGTGGGCAGTAAGGCTGTGATATGGGAGCTGTCACCAGGCTGCAGCCAGTAAATCAATCCAAGCTGGGCATTATCCAGCCTTTTAACAAGGGGATTGCCATACAGCTAATTGCCCGCACCTAGTGTATCTTTCTGTCTCTCATCAACCTTATGCCCCTGCTCCTCCACTCTATTTGTTTCTCCCAAATGTTACAACTCCAAAATTGCTTTTAAATTACCCAACGGAGCTGCCAGATGGCTAATAAAACATGCAGGGCCATCTTTGATCATATTAGCTATTAATATTGACAAGCCTTTTTTTTTTCTATGTCAGATCTGCGTGGGGGTTGTGTCTCTAATAGGGTAAAGAATCTAATTTTCTGGTCCACACAAAAAGCCACTTACGATCTCAGTAGTTATGGCAGAAAGAAGGAATTAGTCACACAGGAGCTATTTCAGGCTGTTTACAATTTGATTTCAGACCAGTGCTGAGGAGGGGGGGTGGGGTGGGGTGTAGGAGGGCGTCCCTGTGGATTTGGGGCTATTGATCTTGAAACACCAGTCATATGATAAGAAATAGATACTCTTAGTTGTTTTCTGTACAGCTGAGTGAGAGAGAAATGACTTTGACCCGGTGCTATTTTGGATACCTCTAAGTCACTATGTGCAGGTTGGCTTGCTGGTCTTATCAAGGACACTCCTTAATAATACGTTAACATAAGGAAATTGCAAATATTTTCATGTCAGCGGATTCATCTGACAGCACATGGCTACAGAAAGTACAATGTAAGAGTCAGAATTAGATTTTTGCATGAAATTAAGGATTTGAACAGGTTATAGCAACATAGCAAAGAGTTTACAGCCACACTAGCAACTCTCTGAGACTGTACTTTGGCCTGGTCCTGCTCTTACTGTGGAAGTAATCAGTCTGGTAAACCCAGAAAATGGAGGAGAATCTTCAAACATGTTGTGAGCGGAATATATTTTTCTAAATCTTACCTTGTAGTTTTGTTACCTAAACCTAACCCGGCAGCGAGTGAGAACCTAAAAGTGCACAAGTGAAAACAAAACCCCATGAAGATCCTTCTGCAGAATTATACTTCCATCCTTTCTACATAGACTTTATAGTTCTTTCAAACTGGGAGCCCTACGTACTTTGTCATACTTTTTGGTGAGAAAATGCATTTGTTTCAAAACTAAATTGCAGCGCTAAAATTCCTAGCAATCTATTTTGTTATTGTTGACACATTTAACTCAAAATCACAATGGCAACTTCATGGCTGCACTAAAGAAAAATCACTGGGTCGCAAAGTCATTGTGATTCATCGTCTCATGTTGGCACTTGAGGAAAACTTAGAAGCTCCCTAAACTTAGTAGACTTTATCCCATGAGAGCCATCAAATGTCTGTATAACATTTCATGGTAATTTATCTGACTGTTGTTAAGCTAATGTACTTAACTACTGAGCAACTGACAGATCAACACCATCATCCCCAGAGGCATGGTACCAGCCTGGTAAAAGTAAAAATATACAGACCTTTTGCAGCATCAGAGAGCAACAACTAGACCACAACTATTAGTATGTAGTAAGTCTAGTGTTAGTCCTTGTATTCAGAATCTTTTTTTTTTTTAAATATTGTGTGATGCCATGCAATCTGTTTTTCTAATTATGGTGTAGCCCTCCCACCCCATCCATTTACTCTTACTATCTAAGTAGTATTGCCAACTGTTGTCTTGAGGTGTAATCCAGAATCACTTTGGTTGATCAAACAGACAGTAACCGGCAAATATCAGACTCGATGAGCTTGGCCTTGGACAAAGAAGGCAATTTCCTGACTCTAAGCTTGGTTACCGGTCTGGTAATAAGTGTGTCTGTGCCGGTGGCTGATGTGAGTGAAACCAAAGGGGCAAAGAAAGGAAACAATGTCGACTGAAGATCCTGTTACTTGTCTGGTTTGATTATTTTTACATTCAGGTTTTTGGGGGTAAAATGACAGTGCAAGGAAGGTTTTATTCAGTCAGTCCAGCTTCCATTTTAAACACACTGGAAGCTATGATTCTGTCAATTATCAGCTCCAAATTGCTAAAAAAAAATGAGGGATATGTTGCAATGTTTTCATTTAATATAACATTAACTGCTTGAGTTATTTACATTATTGAATTCAGTCCACTGATGGTCATGGGCGAAGAACATTAACAGATGTATTTTCCTTAAATTCATCCAGAAGCAACTTTACAGTTGGGTAACATACAATATGTGTGATCTGAGTTATTTTCCTCTACATAGACAACAAATCCAGTGGGGCACTATATTTCAAATCCCAGCCATTACACGGTGCAGTGCATCTTTCCACCTTATCTCAGCTGCAAAGCTATGTCCTTTTTAGCTAATGGCTTTCAGCAACTCAATGAGAGGCCATTAATGTCAATTCTGAGGATGGAGCACAACAATCTAAACTGCTTTTCTGACTCTATTACTACTGTCAGATGATGACCATGTCTATGATGAGGAGACTTTTGTGAAATGAAAAATGAGTGCTTATTTTCCCACTGACAACCTGTATTCTTGATGGTTTGCAGTGTTTGTACACTTGACATGTAATTGAACCTCTTAGCTTGAATTTTTAAGTGAGGAACTCAAAAAATTATGCCTATGGTATTTTGTACAAAAAAAATGACAACCTCTACTGTCATTATTTGAGCACAATATAATTTTATATAAGGTAAAATTGAGGAATTTTGTCTTTGAGTTCATTGTGCCCCCCTTTTCTTTTTTTTTTTTATATGCTAGGGCCTTGTAACACAGCCTTCACTGAAAATTGAAAGGCTTTCAGGTAGCTGCCAGGCAGTTTGCAGCCTGTTTCCCTGAGTCAGAACCATTTTTGTTCACTGTGTTTTACTGCATTAGACCGAGCCCATAACAGGTACAGGCCATTAAATTACATCAAGACAAATTGAGCTGTTCACTAACCATTTCCAATTTTCTCTGAGGCTGGCATGGAAGAGAATTAGACATAGATCCCCATATATGTATTTCCTGATATCTCTGTAAGACTTTGAGGTATTTTTCCTTCCTGTACCATAAAACACGGCGCTGCTCGTTTTATGAGAACTGACTCGGGTTAGGCAGAGGCTAAAGGACTTAACCCCCATATATACAGTAGGACTGCCTTCCATTTCCAATTGCCGCTCTATTATTGTGGGGGATTTTGTCCATCTCCGGTGGAATTGATACACTTACCACACTTTACTGTACTGTATGTCTCACCAGTCCTCTGGCTTATTGGCACAGAAAATAGGGCCCCACCTCTCCTGCCCCCTTCTATTGATTATGAATCAGACTATATTTTATGACAGAACATTTCCTCATTTTTTTGCCAACTTCATTGTGGGTGTTTACGTGCAAAGAGGATTCCAGAGGATCCATACAAAACTGTAGGAGCGCTGTTAAGAAATAAGCCCACTTCAATGGAGGGATTTGCAGAGCCCACTCAGAGGTAGGAGGGAGCTTTCAAAGCCGCCCTTTCTCCAAGGCTGTTTACTGCACTGTACTCCACACAGAGACTGGCACCACTCAGCGTGTCTCCCTTAGCCTTCAGCCAACACCACATTCATATACTAAAGACTCCACCAAAGACCTGTCAATGACCATTGTTTCTATGTATTGTTTTTAATGCTTTGCAGAAAGAGCAATAAACCTTATGATGATACCTCCTTCTTACCTATTCTAATGACTTATAGCTATTAAAGTCACTCTGTGACCTCAAGAAACTCATGTCTGTGTGTTAATGTTACATATTTAGAAGTGTTTTCCAACAACATAATCCCTTTCTATGCTACACGATGGCAAGGTGTCATTTTGAGGTAATTCAAGTACAACCTCTGGAGAATAATGATTACAGAGTCCCACCCTGCAGGTTGACAGGATTGGGTTTTTTTGGTTTGTTTTTGAGTTTGTTATGCATGAAACCTCAGAAGTTTGAATTCATGTATTCGACTCTGGCATTGCTACACTGCATTCAAGGTGGAAAAGCTCAGCCAGGGTGTAAACAAGAAAACCCCAGATGGACATGTTAACAAGATAAACTTGATTTTACCAAACTGGATCTTTAACTGACATTTTCTCAAAGCCGAAATCTTTCCTTTCCGTTGTTGTTTCTGGTGATGGAAACGATAACAAATTTGTCTTCTTCATGTGACAATGTAAAACTTTAAAATTCAGCTAACAGACCAATGTAGGCTTAAAACGACACAAAACCGTCTGTCCCATCATAGTAAGACTGACCCCTAAATGGCAACTCTATCAATTCTGTGTCAATCCTCCTCCCAGCAGAGGCACACAGGGAAGTGAGGCAGCATTAATTATGAGCCTTCAAGCTCCAAGGGACAGTTAATCTTTGTCATTTTGCTCCTGGAGACATTTGGATCTGCCACAAAGATTGGAACCAGGTCACAGCTCGTGACCCTTAACTAAGAATAAGAATTCTGCTCACGTTTATAGGAACAAAGCTATTTTGCTTTTTTCTCACACATCCCCTCCTGGGTGTTTCAGTTCACTAATGTCTTCTCTGACTGAAAAGTTTCCATGATATAGAAGAAAAAGTTGGAGATCAGTTGATTATCTTTGAAAAAGATATTTTGTCTGCATAGTTTAAACTAAGAAAAAACAAACTGAAAAGTGAGCTGAGCTGGCTTGCAGTAATTGTTGCCAAGAAAACTCTTATTTTAGTGTGAAAATACATTTTTAGAATCATTTTATTGGTTGTAAATATATTAATGTAGTTATTTTTTAAAAAACTATCTCATTAAGCCTCATAAACCAATGACAAAACTACTGTAACATATTGTAAGTTTAATAGCTATCCAATCGTTATGATGCTACGTGACATCCAGTCAATGTCACTTGTAGCATCATTTAGGCATTAGTTGTAAATGTATATTTTACTTTGTGAAATTAATTGAAATATGTTTTCTTTTTTCCAAGATACCTTTTATTTTTTTATGCATTACTATGATCATTACTAAGTCCTAATTATCAACTCCTGTGTAATTTATTTTGTTAGGCAAAGCCACTAAATTGTCAGCTATGTGGAAGAAATAAGTATTTCGGTGCCACAGTAACACAGAGACGGTAGTGGGGGCCATCATAACCCAGGTGTAAAGAGCTGATTGATTCTTGCAGGCGAGCCAGGCAACAAAGCACTGTAGAAAAAAAGCAGGGAGGACTCAGTGAGGCAACATTTTGACAGAACTGGGGCATCGCCTCGATTATACCTTCTCAGTGCCCTTTTGTGAGTGTTTAATATCTTTGGAACAAGACAGATTTTACTGCAATAAAAACGATGACGACGGTAAGTACAGGCTTTCTTTTACCTGCTCAAGTCCAGCTATTCACATGAGGCAGACCCTCGTGGGTGCATGCATACATTGTCTCCATGCTGACAGCAGGCTGAGGACACAAACTCCCTGCGTTAACAACCTAAGCTGCACTGCAGTATGCAGGGTCACGGGCACAGGTGTAGGAAATATAAAGAGGAGATTTCAGAGCTGCTTAAGCTGTTAATTCTGTAAATGTCTTCACACCGGTTATATTAAAATGCACACCCTGTATGCCTTTCATCTGCTCCTCACCACGTGCAGAATCTTTTGCTGTGACAACGTGCTGCACCTCCAAGATGTTGAATAGTGCTCTCAGGAGAATATGCCACCTAGCAGACAGGCAAAGGGAAGAAGGAAACTCTGACTCGAGCTGCTATAAAGATTAATGAGGCTCCTGTTGTCGATGTCAGTTTTAGGCCATCTCTGCTCAGAGACGAGCGTGGGATGTCTGAGGAAAGAGACCTGCCGTGCAGCGTCTCCTAGTTTGAGCTCTGTCCTTCTTATCTTGCAAACAGGAGGACGGGCTGGGGAGGAAAGCAGATCCTGATGTTAGCAATGAGTGTGTCTTTGTGGGGGAGAATGTGAGGATTTGATGGAGTGGCACTGTGCAGGGCTGGAACAAAGGGGGTGTGTAAAGTTCAGAGGCATCATGAGCTTCATTCGTGTAATCAGAGCTGCTCAAGTCAGGAAAACCCCAACAGCTGCTCCATCTGGACACCTAGCTTCTGCCACTATCATCTCCACAGCAACACCCGAGGAGGAGCACAGTGAGCTTCCTACCATATTGACAAGAGGATGACACGTGACGAATGACTGTGTGGAGGGATTCAGAACTAAACATATTTCCTGCTGGAGACATGGTGTAGTGATCACAAACAGGTGTTTATGGATACTTCACATGTACTTTGTTTATTTTGTCTGGGAGAGCTTCAATGGGAAAAAATGGATTCAACACCAGAAATTACATGTGTCCTATTTATGCAAAATTTCAGTATTTTACGTGGCATAATGTATTAAAATGACCAGCGCATGGCAAAAGACATTGGTGAGGTCAGCACCTTTGTTGTGTAATGAGTTGAATGGGAGGATAATTCCCTATCAATGTGCGAGCCCATTGGTCAAACACAAGGACGCAATACATAGTATCTTTTCAGTATTTTGTCTGTTTTTTGTCTATTTTTTTCATTTCTTTTCTTTTTATTCTTTATGTATTTTTAATGATTACTATATTCCTTGTTTTTTTATGGGCTTGAATACTAATAGAGAATTTTCCTCTCATTCAACTCATTCCACATCACAGGTGTGTAAGCTGCTGCTGACAATGACCCTGATTATGTTGGCCACAACATGTTGGCCATCCTTAATACATACTGTCATGTTAAAAAAAAAAAAAAAAAAAGGCCTTCTAATTTTGCACAATCCCCACAATGTTCATTTTTGTAGTTGACTTGGATTTTATTCTTTCCTGCTATAGTTCCACTGATGCACTGGCCCGTTGTTGTTGTAGAGTCCACTAATTATGTCCAGCTTTCTCATCTACATTTATTTGGCACATACTCGGGTACATCAGAACTGATATTCAACCTGTAACTGTGCTACAAATGCTTTTAGATGGCTTATTCTAAATATCTGGCATCGGTACTTTAGGTATTTCTCCTTAAACAAAAGCCCTATTGCACAGAAAATGCATTTTGTTTATAGGTAGAATCTCTGCTCCACCTTACAGAAAAAGTAAACATATACAAGATTCAGTTACAGCAAGAAATGAAATGTAGTGATGATGATAAAAATCTTTTCTTGTAGAATACACAGTGTATCCACCATATCATCATACTGAGCAGTTGCCAGCAGTTGGTTGAACAATAGCAAAAAGAAGAGTTTTTTTTTTTTATCATCAAACATGAGCTTGTGTTTCCTGGCTAGATCAAACAAGCAAACTTATCCATACGTGCAAGCAGAAATCATTTTTGTAACAATTTTATTTGATCACTTGCTTGCAGCAATCAACTGTAAAAACAGGTATCACATCATATAGCATAATTTTCAGAAATTTGATACTGTTGCTAAACATCTGTCTTTTTTGTTTGTTTGAAGTTACTTTGGTAGTCACACTGGATTTGACTAGCTTGAAAATTTAAAATCACACCAAAGCAATGAGAGCTCTTCTTCATAAGTATAACAAACTGAAAGAAAATATTGTCATACGTATATTGTCATGACTTTAAAATCCTAACCTCTAACTGGATGTGAGCCCGTATTATGGATTATCCACTTTAACAGAAATAGTTTGAGTGTGGGTGAGAGAGCTGCTTGCTGATTTCCTTATGTTGTCAGCACAGAGGTGTTAATATATTTTTTTCCAAATTACAACTGATGGAATACATTTGGGAGGAGATGAGGGGGTCCTTTGTTATTCATAGATTGGCTTTATGGTAAATCTTTCTTTTGAGTAGAAGCCTCTAAATATTAGTCATACTCCACCAGGAATGAGGTTTAAGCACACAAACACCCATGCAAAGATACAAAAATATACACATTTTGTCAATATCTCCATCTTATGGTTCAGTGCCTTCAAGAATGACAATACTGCAGATAACCTTCTGCCAGATGCCATTATAGATTCCCTAATTTATATTCTTTAATATTTGAAGAAAAAACAGAGGGGTTCTTTTCCTGGACAGCAATAAATTATCATTATAGGTTCAAAGGAAAGGTTTTAGCTGGCTCCTTTTCACTCCAGACTCTGTCATGTTTGGAGTGACTCTGTGCCAATCACCACATCAGAGAGATGATCACCGTGTCCAAATTTGAACAGCTGATTAGGTAGGCTTTACTGTTTACCCTCACCTTAATAAGGGAGGACAGTGCTGCTCTGTAATACAGGTGGTGACCATGGGATAAGACGTGGAGAGATGCCTCTGTTCTGGTTGTTCTTAACCTTGAGGAGATAAAACGCCTGAAGACACTGAGTCATTATTTGTTAAAGTTATTCTCAGGGTAAATCTGCTGACATTGTGCCACTTTACAGAATAAATCGTGTTGGAGAGATTTATTTTTTTGTTTGAACCTACACTGTATATTGCATCAAAGTGAGACAAAAGGTCCCATTAATCCACAAAAATACAAATTACAAACCCCTGTAATTGCATAGTTTCCAAAGCCATTTGATGAATGTGATGTTACAAAGAATGGCTAAGAGTTAATGAAGGCCAAACGTATAAAACATATTTCATCACCTCACTCGGGTGCCATTGGAACAATACAACACTTTATATTATTGAGCTCCACCTAGATCCTATTTGTCACTGTCGACAGGGAGACAAAGTTATCCGCAACCGAGGATTAATATATTGGCCGTCTGGCTCCCCTGTTTCATTGTGAGGCCACAACCTACACACCTGCAGAAAAATTGTTCTTATACTCTTGTCTAAATGTTTGCCTAGGTGTGATGTAGTTGCCAAACCATCATCTCTGGAACACAGTTGGCTGAAAATACATTACAGCAACTGTATTTTCTTTCCAATATTAAGCAGTTAGAAAATCACAGTTTAATTTTCAATTTTTAATTTTTGTTTATTAACTGCAGTCTTTCACCTATTGATGTGTTAATTTTGCCGCATGTATTTGAATGAATGAAAGCCCCTAATATAATAACTTCCCTGTAAAACAGAACACATAATGTAATCATTTTAATTTATTTTAGTTTAGATGACGTGCAGGTTATTACATTATGATTTTAGCTTTGATTTAATAACTAAAGTAATAACTCACAAACTCGATGTGTTAAATTGGCCGAAATAAAAGAAGCGTGCATATCTCAGATCTATGATTAATTACTCATCACCCTTTACGTTGACACACAAACACAGAAATCGAAGTGTCATCTTCTTCCTTGTGGAGTGTGTTTGCCTTATTTTCCTAGACATCTATGCTGGCCAAGTCCCACGTCTCCCCCGCATCATGTTCCTCCCTGTCTCATCTGTTATCTTATCTAATGGTAATGTTCTTTCTTGACACTTATTGCACACTCGCCTGTCCAAATGAGGAATCCCTCTTTGACTGAAAATGCAAGTTTCTAGCAGAAATCTTACCAACGCTTTCTCCCGTGTGTTTTTTTTTTTTCGGTCCCTGTTACCAAAGCCGAACACATGGTAACACCTTAAAAAAAAAACAATAATTGTCTCAATCTGTGCGGGTCAGTGAGGGATGTAGGGCAAAGGGAGCGTGAAGAATGGGCGAGGCCTCCCTGTGTAGCCGAGCTCGTCTAATGAGTCGTCTTAGCGTAATTTGGCCTCATGGTCCATCTCTCTGTGTTCCCCCTGCTCATCAGGGCCAGAAGGGTCAGCAGGCTCAATATCCCCCCTCTTTAATTACTCACCTCATTAACACATGACTCCTCTCACTCTATTGCTGCTCAATGGATGCTCACCAGCAACTGCAGCGAGCCTCTCATAACACAGTGTGATCGATTGGACTTGCTCTTGTTACAGCTGTTAACATTATTGGCACAATCAAAAAAAAAGATGTCTGGGATGGGGACTCAGGATGTGTCAAGCAGAGCTACTGCCTTTATTATCAATACAGTTTTACCATCAGATTTTTCCAATGTGAAATAATCCACATTTTACAAACTTGCTGGTGAAGATAATTTGTGGTATCACTGGCATCTCCTCCTGGCTTCTGTGATACATATACAAACAGTTCAACAAAGCAGAAAGCAGCTTTTGTGTTAAGTCTTTGGGGGGAAAAAAACTGCTAACCATTTCCCCCATAATCCTAAAGTGGCAGATTAAAAAAAAAAGTTTTGAATAATGCATAGACACAAACCGCTTTCAGGGATCAGTAGCCTCTCTGCTGACCAGTGATAAATCATGGCAGCATTATCAGTCCTGCTAAAGTTAAAAGGACGATAAGTAAGGTGCCACAGAGACAATGATAAATACTCATCCTTTTGGTGAAAGATGGAGGGGATTTTTGGATCGGCTTTGGTCTGTCTTGACATTTGTATTATTGATCCTCTTTCTTTGTGCTGCTTTGGCTTAGATTTTTAATTGGATCTGTTCTCTGTCTGATTTGTACCTTATGGCCCCTTCAAAGTATACTTTTCCCCAGTATATCAATGAAAGGTCAGTTTCCTTGTCCTGAAAGAATGCTTTTTTTTTTTTTTTTTTTTTTAAAGAAACGGGCTGCTCTTTTGGAATTTAATTTAATCCATATCATTTAGCCTTTTCTTAAATTTGAAACTAAGCTTTACAAATGAAGCAACTGCTGTGTCAGAAACAGGCAATAACACGAGAACAAGGTTGAATGAGTGAGATGCTTTGTGTCAATGGTGCATAAATAGGAGCTGTTTGGAGAATTCCCCAGCAGAGGGAAATCAAAAGACTGCTGCTGCTTCTCATAAACTAATATGCTTGTTGTCCTTCCTTGAAATCTTCCAGAAATCTACTGTAAATTGTAATCCATGATTATATGCATGAGAATATATGATACTATTACAGTTGCTGGTGATATTTTGTTGCACTTTGCAAGCACAAAAGGAGGCCACTTTCTTTTTGGTTTATGTGTCAACTGAAAATGTCAAAGAAGTACAGTTAACCCCAGCGCTGTCTAAATCTGACCCAGAGGCTACAGTGGATATAGTAGCATCTAATATTGGCACAAAAGCATCTAATATAGTGACATATCACTTCCAATCAGTTTTTTCCATTTATTTGATTCTTCTCTCTGAAAAGACACTATTGCGTTTGAGGCCTGGAGTTATTGCAGCCATTTGTTTGCTGGAGAGTGACTTTACCGAAGAACAGCAATGGCAGAATATGTTTTCTGAATGCAACAAGCTGCCTCAGTCCTCTCCTTCACTTGCTGGAGGTTTGACGTGATTAATATTGTCATGGACTGTATTAATGAAAGTCTATTTTTAAACCCCAGTCAAAGGCAGAGCTCTTGCTTGTGCAAAAATAAATTGAGAGCTTCAGCTCTGTGGGATCAAATGAGACATGGAGTGTTTTTATGACATTTGCACATGCTCGGTTGTTTTTGTATGTCTATTTTTAAAATGTATTCATAAAATGGTATGTTCTGCCTGTGTGTCACTCTATGTTTTGCTCGAATTCTCTGCTGTGTTTTTTTTTTTTAATATGCACTGATACAAATGCCAGTATTAACTCATTCTGTCTACACCTATATGCTGCTACAGAAATCTGGACCACTGTCATTAAAATTCCTGCACATTTACTGAGCATTTATTCTTTGGCAAACAAAATGATACTTGATTCATTCTTTCTGCTGCCACACTGTGACAGTTTGTTCTCTGAGGCTTTATGAGGCTGAGAAATAGAGGTATTTATTAATTATCATCCTGCTGTTCGGGTTTTCTCCAACAGTTGTTCACAAAGCAGTTCTCATCATGTGTGAGTTCTGAACAGTAAAACTGCATCTGTGTGTGCGAGTATGTGTGTAACTGTGGTTGTGCAATTCAGATTTAAGAAATACAAAGAAAGCTTTGGTTATTGTCTCCAAGCAGCAGCTTTAGGACTTTTGAAAACCAGAGGCATCCTCGGCTGAGCTGAGCTGTTTGGAGTATAACAGACATGTATTGCTCAGTGTGAACTCTGTATGCCCGGGGCAAAATGTTGCACTCACTCATGCTTTTGCACCAGCACCAAAAATCTACTATACTTTTATACCACACAAAATCTTGTACCATAAAACTAAAACACTCATTTCTCATATAGGTGTGTTACCACTTATGCAACAAAAGCAGCTGGTGCCCAACCAAAACTGCTATACATCTTCTTAACTATATGGAGTAAAATATAAAATCACAGTAGGGAATATAAGTGAAAAATCAAGTATCAACTTTAGAATTATTATTTCATTAAGTTCACAAATATTCAGTGAAATCACAGTAATAGCAGAGCCAACTTTACTTGTTAAACCCTCTGAACTCCAGGCAGTTTCTTGGTCATTTTTACTCCTGTTACATCTTTACTTACCATGGGCTCATTTTTAACAAAAAAAAAAAAACAATGTAAAGGAAAATCTATTTTTATTTTTAATTAAAAAATGAACCCATGGTAAATAACTCTATGGAAATGACACAACCTTGAACCAACCAAGAAGAAGAGACTACTCAACAATGTCTTCAGTCCATTCTAACCAAACTATAATGTCATAAATCATAGAAAAGTTAAAACAAAAGTTGAATTTCTTTGATTATTAATTCATTTATTTGAAAAAAAAACTTGGATTCAACACATCCACCATCTTTCCAAGTGCCCTCAGATGTTAGATATACAGTAAAAAATGGTGACTTCCCATACTATGGGTATTTTACTATATTTATGATATTTACTTTATGCTGTACATGTGTCTCTATCCTTGTTTTTTTGTCATTTCTGTGTAAACAAAGCTTGCACTTCAGTCCAATTTAGCCAAAAAGTCCCTAAAGTCTTGTCACAACTGAGACAATCATGGCTTCCTGTTCTGCCAAGACACACAAAATTATTTAGTTTATGTGTTTATTGTTTTTTGTTTGTTTGTTTGTTTTTGTACAGAACCTGATTACAAAAAATGTAAGTTTTTTTTTTTTTGGCAAATTGTGTATTTCAGGTCAATTTGATGAAATAGATAGCATACATTTTTATGCTTAGATTTGGCTGTTGTTTGTCCTGATCAAAACCAAAAGTCAAAACAAATGTGTTTCGACTGTCATAAAGTCATTTATTCCTGTTTCTTTTTTTTTTTTTTTTTTTTTTTTTTACAGTTTCTTGCTATGATAAACGGTGCAAATTGGCAATTAAAAAAAACTGCAACAAATATGTCTTTCAAAGCCACTGGCAGGTTTTCAGAGGGTTAAGTGACTCTGGACACATTTCAGTTTGACATGACATAAACAGACCATTTATCAGCTCCCTTAACCACAGTCATCAAGGGCATCCATCAGTATGATGTCTGTCAACTTAACACATCATCATATTCATCACTGTCATCAGTAATCGTGATATCCTTGGAATCCTTGTCAGTCTGGCAGGAAACACATTTTTAAAGGTCATTTGGAGTCGTTTGACTATTACAATATTAATATGACAACAGGATTTTAGACTCCTCTGAAGTGTAACATGAAATTATTCTCTTTGAATGCTAAAATTTTGTGGTTTTAAGCAGTTTGATGTTGTTGCCTAAAGGTGCATCATGCCTTTATGCATCACGTGTGTCATATTAGTGCTAAATTGTCTTACATCAATGAGAATACATTCCTGATTGTGGGAATATTCTGAGAGTTTTCTATGATTAAATGTTTGCTGCAGACACTTATAGAGATCAACGCACACAGCAACATAATTTGAATTAATTAGTTTGTGGTGTATTTATTATGTATGTAAAACAGCTACAAACATTTAAATATATTAATTTTGTCATTTGAAAAAGCATCACACTGTGACCCTCCATTTTGGTGGTGTGCACTGGATGCACTGAAGTGTGAGTGTGTGAATATTTTTAGTCCATATAGCCGTGTCCATACCAGTCAAGTGAAGCCTTCCTCTGGCTTGTGATGCCTGCATGCATGGTTTGCTGTGCAGCCGTCCATTCATGTGTGTTCTTATGTGCCCTGTTTACCAGCAGTGCTTAGTCAAAATAACCACTTTTCCATTATCACAATGTACCACCATATCGTTCATCTGGAGTGTTTTATAATCATTTAAAAATGATAGTTAGCTGAGTCAGACACTTCAGGCTATCTACATGTAAAATGTAAATACATTCACGTACAGAGGGAACTAAAGATGAATTACAAAACATGTAAAATACAACCTACTATTAGAGTGCTTGAAAGTGTAAGCTGTCATAGTCTTGTGTTGTGTTCAGCTTCTCTGTTGGTTGGACAGAAGTCTGCACCAAATGGCACACAAATACAAAATCAATTGTTTGTCCAAGATGTTTCCAGGCCAACTCCCTCATTTTTTGAGCTCTGTTTCACTTTATGGCATACAGTGATTTTACCCCCATGCAAATGTAATTGTACAGTTTTCAAACATTACCCTGTTGTAGCTCTGTGTTATTCGTCTACCCCCTTTTTTATGTCTTTTGTCTGCCGTGATGTTGCCTTCTTTAATCAGATGTCAAATGGTGAAAATGAGGCTTGATTTGTAAATGTTTGATTAGATAGGACAGCAGGTGTCAGCTAGTCTAATTCGAGGACTGCTGTTTTAATTTTCCAGGTCTCATGGGGCTGTAATTCAACAAAACATCTGTGCAGCGATTTACTTTTACCTGCCCCTCAACCTACTGCTCAGTCTCTTCCTACTAAGTTGCTGATGCCAACAGAACTTGTTTACTGTGTCACAAAATCCTGTGTGTCTCTCGACAACACCCCAGTTGTAGAGCTTATAAAACAATCTAAATGAGTGATGGTTAAATTGAATCGTCACATTAACTGTAGGAGACAAGGCTGCTGCTCACTTCATTACTGTCCTCTCTCATCACCCATCTCAGCTTGTTATTGTACGGGCAGACAGATGAGTCTTCATAATCTCATAGGTTACACCTTCTCAACCAATATCAGTCATCTATGGTGTATAGTATATAAGCTAAGTGAAGTGAAGGGAGAAAGCTATTTTAAAAATCACATTTGGGTAATGAGCCCTGCGTTTCCACCGCAGCACCGGGGAGCACATTGGAATAAATGAATATCTATGTACTTGGAGTGCTTCTGTTCGGTGGGAAAGTTCCCTGTTTTCGGCCCATAGCACCTCCTGTTATGGAGGTCTGAAGGGGGCACGAAGAAGCGAGAGGGAGAGAGTCATTATGTGGAGTCTTCCTCAGCAGAAGGTTGGGTCAGCAGTTTAGATTAGCATTTTAATGAGAAGAGCACTGGGAAAGCACAGCAAGATGACCTATCAGGTGGCACTCAGAGTATGTAAATGATTAATTACAGTATCTAAAATGCATTGGGATCATTCGCTTGTTAAGTGAATGAGGAGCCTGTCAGAATGCAATTCCAGTATTGATACTATCTCCCTGTATCACAGCTTTCCCCCAGTCATCCACCAAATGGAATGTGATGATAATTAAGTGGGAATTAATGAGGTTTCTCAAGGTAATATTTAAGAACATTGTCCAGTGAAAGCTGCTATTAAGTCACACTGTAGAGCCATAGGCGCCTGTTTGAATCAAAGAAGATAGATTTTCATTGTTTTATTGCTTTTTAATGAAAGCCTTAGTATAGCTAACTTGGCAATACCCTCTAATCAGAGGTTCGTTTTGCAAAAAATATCATGATAGATCACACGATGTATGAACATTTGCACAGATTAGGTTGACCTTGACAGAACAAGGCAAAAACTGCACCACATGCTCACAAAACTGTCTCTCATCATCTCATGTTCTTCCTCTTCTTCTACCGCAAATGTAACATGACAGCAGTCTTAAAATTTGTGAGCAACGAGGACAATGAATATTACCCAGCTTCAGCTTTAATATGCCATTTAATTCCATCAATTTTGTAATTAATGTCACCTTCCAGTTAACCCTTTCCTGTGCATACAAGAATCCAGAATTCTTTAAAAAAAAAAAAAAAAAAAAATGTCAGTAAATCATATGAAATGAGCTACTATCTGAAATGCTCAAACATGGGTTAGAAATAAAGCAGCATTCTCTATATGGAAAAAAGTTTCCCATATTTGCTGTTAGCGGCTCAGTGGAACAAAAAATGCAAAGTGAGTGTTTTGGCAATGCAATGAAAAGCAATTTGTGTGAAAATGTAGACATACTTCCTAAAGCTGCCCGAGCGGAGCTTGTACTCAACATTTACTGTAGCATTTATTCACAGCAGTATTAAAAGTCAGCGGGTAATCTGCGTTGAGAAACATTAAACTAGAGCTGACTTTTTGACCTTCTTTCCTCAAAGCCTTTTTAAAAGTATCTTAGAGGCTATTTGTAATATTTAGTGTCTGCCATATCTGGCATTAACTTTGTGAAAGCTGCACTTAAAATTTGATGTGTGTCACAGGTCTGACTTTCAGTGCCAAGGTAAGGCATTTTAATTGACAGGGAGGGGATGGATGGTTCTTTTTCCAATATGTGAGTTTAGGTTCCTCCTTGGAGATGATCTGTGGGTTGGAGTGAGGCAGGCTGGGTTGGCCAGAATGTAAATGACTTTGTAATACTGTGTCAGTGTGTCTCCTCAGCTAGACGCAGCTGCATCAGTGGTGCAGAGGTTTGGAAAACATATCTTATCAGTATCACACCAGGTATTCTCACCAGGTGCACCACTGACCTAGTGCATCCCCAGTGGAGAGGTTTACAGTAGAGTTAGAAACAGGTAGTTCTCCCACAAACTGTAATTTTAGGAGCACCGGAGTAGGGGAGAGGTTCGTTCAGGCCAGAGAGGAGGAGCATCACTGATGCAGCAAGGTCATTTTGATGAGCTGTATTCCATGCAGTGAAATGTGAACCTTCCAACCATCACATACCGGACATACAAGGATATCTTCACTTTTTATGATCCAGCAAAAGAACCCATTTCTCAACCCATTCACAACTAAAAAACCTATGAATCTTTTTCTAGCAGAAAACTAAATTAAATCCTCAACGGCAATACATGCAAAATAAAATTGTGTGTTACTGCAACCTTCTGCACTTGTTAACTACTGTTGTCACTCCATTTTCGGCATGCAGTAATTGCAGGAGTGATTTTTGAAACATGAACACTCATACCTGATAATTTCCCAAGTCGCTACATTATACAACTGTCTCAGTTTGATATCATGTTTTTGTCTCTGCCGCCAATTATGACCTCCTGCATGCACAAACTCCTCTTATACAATTCAAGGCCAGTGTAGCAAAACCTTGAACAAAGCTCAAGCTGGTAGTGTATACATGTAATTACCACCCAGGGACTGTGCTTAGTGGTTCATGGCATCCAAAACACTGCCTGCCCCGTGCTTTGTTAATTACTCTAATTATACTGCTGATTCTTTTTGCTTCTGATTACTTCCTGAGAAAAAGCCAGTGGGGAACAAACTAATTTACACACAAGATTTAAGCAAAGCTTTGAAAGCAAATTCTAAAAAACTCCCATTGTAACCTAGTGGCCATTACAAACCAGATCTGAACCATGCTTCTGCTGAGTATTTATGGTTTGTGCAGCCTGCTTTTGCTTTTGAAGCATGCATACATTTGAAAACTGTTCAAGAAGTCATATATGTTACCTTCAAGAAACATTAGTGGTATGAGTCATAGCTTGATTGTATATTTTACCCTTTAACAGTTTTGAAGTTGACAGTGTGTCAAACTGGTTAGCTTAGGCTGTAAATGCAGTCATTTTTCAATTTTGTTTAATCTTTATTGTTTGACTTGACTGCACCAGTTACCGTGACAACACAGTTCACAGTAGGTGCCAACACCACCTCCCAGAAATTACAATCCGATACAAGTAAACTGTGTTCTTTATTATGTTTGGAAAGAAATGCATTTTCTCCTCATAAGATAAAAGTATGACATAGGAGGAAGAAAATACACCTTCAAAGAGACACAAAGCTCACAGTAGGAGGGTTGAACACTTGCAATAAGTCCAACACAGCACTTTCACCAAAGAGACAGGTTCATGTCTTGCATGGGGCTATTATTTTTACACTTTAAGCTGCAAGTAGGCATAAAAACAGCTTTCTTTTCTGACCCTTTCACAACGCATTTGAAGCTGCTTCATTTTCTGGGTTGCCAAGGTAACGAGTCCTCCCTCATCTGAAATGTGATTAGTTGGCTAAAAATGAATGATGGCTGAAGATATGTCAATTAGGGATGTACTTGTGAAATGTCACACACAAACATAATCCTGGAGAAATTGCATTACATTTTCCTAAAATGCACTTTAGCTGTACAGGAATGTAATTTTATGGGAAACACGGATCCAGGTGCAGATGAAAGTGAAGCAGTTCCAGTATTATATATTCATAGTAGTCCGATTTTATTTTGGCAAATAAAAGATTTCTGAAAAGCTCTCAAACTCAGTTAGTAAATTAAAAGTCACAATGTCCAATTTCATTGCCTGTAGTGCTTCACTATCAGATGTATGGATCTTAACATCAACATTCCCATCATCATTTACACGAGCACATAAATAATGGAGGAGAAAATGAATATTGTAAGTCACTGTTACATGGTTTAGCTCCCAATAATGCATAAAGTGCAGGTTTCATTTAGTGTTTGATCGTCCTCCTCACAGTGCCTGAATTCATTTTCATTCTACAGTGTGCTGCAGCCCTGTATGTGGAGATAATTCATTGCACTATGGACACTAATCTTGTATGCATTTCGCCATCAACAGCCAGTTGTGTAAAACTTCCATTTATATAATGGATCATGTGGTGTGGGGATATCCATACAGTATTGACCCTGTGCTGAATAAAGTGAAGACAATACCAACTCCAGTGGCCCTGTCCTGTGGTTGACCCCCTACTTCAGCTTCATTGCCAGAGGAAGCAATCAATAACTTATCACAAGAAATACTAAGTTGAGACATCTCTCACCTTTACACATTCATTTTGACATTCCTCCAATATGTCATTTGAAGAGAGAGTATCTGCAAGTGAGAATATCCCCCTGCATTTTCGCAAGATAATAAACTCATAGCTCTAGATAACAGGACATCTGGCAAAGTGGGGAGTTATTTTGTGCATCACTGTAACAAGAGAGCACATTGTTCACTAGGGAAACAATACCGGTAGGTGCCAAATCTTCTAATTAATTCTGGAATTTCCATCACGCCATGAAAATGCTCTGTAGATTAACAAATTGGACCATAAACAATGAAAACATAGTCTTTCTTTTACAGAAAGTGCACATTGTGGTCAAATTTCACTTAACGGCTGATGTCAACAGATGTTATGTTACGGGCTTGGGCTGGCTCTTTATTTCCTCTGGCTCCGCTTCCTGTTTAGCGCTCAGAGCTACACAAATCCTCTGATAAGTAGCACTGGAAGCTGCTTCATTCCTCAGCAGAGATTTATTTACTAAGTCATTTGGAAAATTAAGTAAAAGGGAAAAAGCCTGTTTTTGTTTGTTATAAAGCAGAATTTCTATGGAGGGAAGGATTTCTGCTCTGCAGAAAATGGTTTCCTCCTTGGAGACAACACACAGCGCTACGCCAAACCCAGCTCAGCAAATGAAGGGTTTCATACAGTGAAGTGTTATCCCTCCGTAATAGGAACAGAGCCACTCTACCAGTCAATAATGAATGAAACAGATAATAATGTAACCAACTACATTATTCAAATGATCCCTCAGCAGTCAGAACTGTGCGTAATGATGCTTACTATTTGACAGTCTATGATACTGCAGCCATTCATTCACACGGCACACACAATCCAGAAGTACATGACATGATTATACATGCTTCTCATGTCATTGGGAGAGGGCAAGGCTGGAATGTCTACATGGCTCATAAAAATACTGTTTTTTTTCCTCAGAAGCCTCACTCTGAGTCTTCTAATAGTACATTTCTTCATTTTAACTCTAGTGCATACAAGTCCTTGCAGTTACATTTCCATATTGCAAATAGAAGAGAATAACTTTGTGAGTTTAACCAATGACTATGTTACTGAAGCAGCTGGGTGCTGAAAGTACTGTATATCAAGTGATCCTATTGCTCTTTTTATCATCTCGTATTACTTTTATTTCGTTTGTTTGTGCCTCAGAGACCTTTTCCTGATATATATTTGGTTTATTGATTGAACTTAATATAATAATGTGTAACCTGGTGGTGCAAGAGGCCGTCCAGGGGTCAGAGAACCAACACCTCCCAAGTGTTTGCACCACAGTGTTTATGTATTTGTTCCTGCTGAAAGTTTTCTTTCAGTCTTTAGAAACTTTTCTTTTACTGAGGTACGGTAGTGATGTAATAGCTGCACCATGAGTCACTTCTGACTGCCCCAGTTGTGCAGCTGTTTAAATTTACAATATCGCTCTCAAGAACTTATGAGACAGTTTCCTAATGACACTGAGAGCAACTGAGAGCAACTGAGAGCAACTGAGAGCACACAGCAGTGAAGTTCTGCAATTAAAAATGCTCCCACCTGTGGATGTGAGATCTGCATGTTGCTGAGACCACGGCTTCAGAACAGGTGAGTGGGCTGCTTAATAAGGGGGAGACAGATGACGCAGCAGAAGCCAGTCTGCATCTCGCAGGCTGACTGCATTATCCAGTCTGCCCACCCGCTCGCAGGGAAGAGTAAGGAAACCAGCAGGGTAGGTGGGACCTGAAGCTGACTCATTTAAATAGGCTTTGTAGTTGCCAGTTGGCATTTAGCCTGTGAACTGAGGCAGAAAATAACACCTTCTAAATAATGAAATAAGCCTTCCTTTAATGAAAGATTCAGGCTCCATGTCCTTTAACGAAATCTGGAAGCCTTGGATGAGGATTATGTTACTATGGCAGAGGTTTCCCACGTGGCAGTGAGTGATGTGTACCATGAATATTACTCAGTCTCTTTCGCTCTCACTGCCTCAGTCGTTCCCTTAAGTTAGAGCCATGTGACTTCTCTTCTTCCAGCACAGCAGAAACCAAATTGTTTTATATGCTTTGTTTTTTGTATTGTTTAAAATTGAAAACTCAGAGGTGTCAGCAAGACATTTACACAATAAATGACTGACAATTTACATTTAAGACAACACAATTAGGCCTCATGCATGTAACAAATGGGGACATATTGTTTGTTAGCAGACTGAACATGCTGTAGACATGACAAGTATAGCTTCAAAGACTTGCATGCATGCAGAGACGACTGGTAAATAAGATTTCTGTGTAAGCGCTGTGGGGGCTGAAAACCCATCAAACCATAGCTTATCATGTTCTTCTAATTACCCTTTTCTACTGTGCATTCCAGTATCCTCACCAGCATTCAAAAATTACAGCTCATTAATATTCTGCCATTACTTGTCCTACTTGCATAATTTTTAAGCATAATGTGACTTAACAAGAAAAGATGTCAATTCACAGCAGCGCAGCCCCAAGATTTCTTGTTATTTCTGATAAACAGTCCCCTATATAATGTTTCACATGCATAATGTGATATACCAATCAAAATCACACTGCTGTACAGTTGCAGGACATCAGTTGTTCCATGTTAAAAGGTTGATGATGCTTTCAAGGGCCTCCTCAGCAGACAAGGCCATATCAGCTTATCAAGAGTCAGGAGGCTGCCTGTTTGTGCCTGCTCTACACACAAACTCAAATCCAAATTGTTCTCACAGCATTTTGCCATTTGTGTGGGATTTCCTCTGTATGTACTCGATGTTCTAGGGTACCTCTCCCTCTGTATTTGGTATTCCACTGGTTTACTGCATTATGCACTGCAACAAAATCTTGTTTCAAAAGGATTTACATGAAATTAAGAAAGGCTGATACAGTTTCAGGAAGCATTTTAAATCTATGCATTCTTCTTCCAGACTCATTACCAATTAAGTGTTATTTTTGCTTCCACATAATTTTTCAAAAGACATTGGTGCATTACTGTAGACCTTTTCCTTTTTGCAAAAGAGAGGACTAAGTGTCCCCTTCGGAGCAGTGTAGGAGGGCATGGCACAGTCCGTCTGTCTGTGTGGACAGGTTCGATGACCGGCCTCACAGCAGAAGACTGTACAAGGCAGTAGAAAGGCAAACAGTAGTAGACAGCTGTTGGCTAGTCTGTCAAGGGAGCCAAAGTACTTTCCAAGGCAGAGGGTTCAGAGATTACATCTTATAGCCTCAAGTCATCACATGATGCAACACAGACACTCCTGTCTCCAACATACCGATACTGTTAACCGTGGACTCTCTGCAGCTGACCTTGCTGCGTTTTTTGAAATGAATACAGTAGAGACAAGATAACATGGTCCTCCTACAGCTGTTGGAATTCATTGGTTGTGGAAATTCAACTGACTGCAACTTTTTGTTTGAAATAATGAGGTTCCATTGAGGATATTTTTCTGCTGAGCGTTGGAGTTTATTTTTAGAATCCCTGGACAAGCGGTAAGCTCATTTGATAATTTGGTACAGAGTGTTTTAATGCAGTTAAAGTCGTTGTGATTTTACTGTCTGTTTGATGACTCTTTTCATGTTTCACAAGCTCAACTAGTATATATGTTGGCCTGTCCACTGGAGGGTTTAACTGCCCTAAAAATGACCAAACTCACTTTTTCAGACACCCACTCAATAACAAATGTACTTTTGCAAATTTTAGCACTAAGCAGATTTCTTAGTCTGTTTTGACAACAATGACAATCAGATGACCTGAAAAACAATCTATAATACTATTACATACATTTTTCTTAGATTAAAAAAAATCTATTTTCATATGTAAGTACTTGCCACTAAAGGCCACTAAAAACAGCAAAATCCATAACAGATACCGTATGACTGTAAAAAACAAAATATATGGGGTTTTTTTCTTAGATTTGTAAAATTTTGCCGGAATAATGAAAACGTAGTAGACAGACAACCACATGCAGATGCAGACACCCACGATGTAAGCATTTTTCACCTCTTATTGTTTATTTAATATTATGAAAGGTCCCTCTGTCAATGAATATTCCATGAAATTTCCCCAATGTCTTACACATTGCTGCTGAAAAAACAAATGAGCTCATTGCAAAGAGCAGAAACGAGGATCTGCAGACAAAGCAGGGAATTATTATCTGAAATAAGGCGCACTTTGACAAGATCCCATCCTCAGAAGAGGTCAGATGTCTTGGGTCTGAAGCGCTCCCTGCTGATTGGATTATTCTGCTATTCAAGCAGAAGCGCTGCTTGGCACACAAATATAAAGTGAGAAAATTCAATGTGTAAGGCCCGATGAGATGCTAATAGAAAAGAAGAATTGCCCTCGGAAGAAATACAAAGGGAAGGCAATGCATGTAAGATATTCTGAGACGGAGGGCAAAGCTGATGTCTAATGCCATCTCAGCTCCACTGCTGTTAGAAGAAGATGAAACTCAGTGAGATAATCACAGAGCGCGATCAGCTTTTTATGTAGGCAATCATAACAGTAATAATCCCTTCCTAGCCAAACAATTGCAATGTTGGCAAGCTTGTAGCGAGGCACTGACCAATGTTTTTGGAAAGCCTCTGACTGTGCTGTAGCTCTTCCATCTCGTTTGTTTCTCATTTTGTCACACAAACCTGATCCTACCACAAAAATGTAATCCTACCAAAACTGATCCTAACACTCAAATCTGTGGCAGTCTCCCCCACACAGTGGCCACCTTTAATTAGCCCATGTAAGCAGAGCCATATTCATAGCAAGAAAAGCTGTTCCTCTCACTAAATTAGCCTGTCAATCAAAGGCCATTCCCAAGACTCTCCCATTTCCCGCTGCTACTGATTAATGGCATGAAGTGAGTTTATCAATGTGCCATATGTGGAACACAATTCATTACTCTCATCCCGGGGATTCAGCAAAAAGCATGTCCTGCCTCACTATTTGCGGCTGTCCACCGGCATACACACAATAATGCTGCTTGTTAGTATGCTAATGCAAATATCAGTTCATCACGCACCTACAATTTCCAAGCAGCGTGTTATGAGACCAGCAAGTATCCCCTCCAGGTTGACATGCATCATGGGAGAGGCAGACCGGGAAGGGTGGACATTAATCAAATCATCCACAACTAACAAGCCAAACTTATTTTTCTTTCTCGATTAGCAAATACGAGCCTGGGGATTCACAGCTGCTACATATGCAGTAACCCAAGGGTGACTTCATACAAAACTGCTCTGAATACATTGATGAGGCTGCATTTATTCACCAATCCGTTGATTATTTGACTGGCTGGAAGATATTTTCTAGCTGATGATTTATGGCAGCGCCCGCGTAATATTTGCTGTGTGCATTTATTTTTTAATCATTGCAGTAAAGGAGATTCTTAGTAGGTGAACTGTTGAGGATGATTTTCCTGTTCAAATACATTTTTACAAGTGTGAATACATGCATTCCCAAGTAGTGGGACTTTTGTGATCTACTCAATCAAACTTAAGCAAAACATTCAATTAGTTTAGTGAAAAATTATTTTCTCAATCAGCTAAGCACTGCACAGTGATTCAGAGCTTTGACTCTGATGATTGATAACTTGTGTAAATCTTTTTTTTTTATGTCCAACTCAGCTGTCGGAGCACTTTTTGAATTTGATGCTTAATCGTATTAGTTGGAAGTTAAATGAACCTGGGTATCTGTGTGCTCGGCACAAATAAACCACAAGTGGTTGTCACACCAGAGTGCCCTTACAGTGTAACATCCAGTGTTGCTGTTAGTAACATCACTTTATCTGGTGAACTAAGGCTTCAGCGACTCTTAAATAGCTTGTGCTGCCTTTTATCCTTGTGTCTCTAACTTTATCTTGGCAGCTGTATGATGTTGTCTGAGGGAGAGCTCCCCAGTGAGGCCTCGGAGACAGCATGAACAGAGAGGCAGTCCGTGTTGAAGAAATGCAACAAGCCCAAGGAGAAACCAGTGATACAGAGAGTGGGAGTGTAGTGGTGACCTTAATGTGCTGGAAGATCTTAGACTATTTCTAGAACATATATGTTAAGTTCATTTCACTACATGATTAAACACAACATAATATTTTGACTTAATACCATTAACCATTAATACCCAAGATGGAATTAATAATCTTATGTGATGGAGTCAGATCTGTTCTGTTTGTTGGTATTGCGCCCTAGTGGTTGTTTTGTGTACTCATTCATTTTTGTTACCTGAGGAAAAGAGGAAGTGAAGTCATACTCATGAGGTCACTTCCTTCCTTCTCCTTCCTGCCTTTAAAAGCCAGTCAGTGGCAGTCACACCTGTTTTGCATCTGTTACCATCCACACCTTCACAGTTTGAAAACGGCATCATTTGTAAGTTCTGTTTGTTTCTTATTATGAAAGCAGCACGTGTGTATTATTATTATTAGTTAAGACATATTATTTTGGTGTTTTGTGAACACATAGTCTGTTTATATACGTTATACTGATGCAATGTTTTGTTTATCTCTGGTTTGTTTGTAGTTTCACACTTTACCCTGATTAAACTACCCAACTGAACACATGGCCTGTTCCTTGGAGTTTGATGAGGAGAGTGTTTAGCTGGCTGTATAGCTAAGTAAACGTTCATGGGGACAACACTTGGCGAGGACAGAACACCTTATCTTCTGTATATACGCTAATGGTACGTGTATAAGCGTTTGGCAGCCACAGCACAGTATCAGTGCCGATGTGTCGTATGACTCTGGTCCTCTCTGGCTGCTAAATGGTTCTTATCTTAATAACCACTCTTCTAACATGACATTTTTCCACAGAGGAGTCAGCTGATGTGTGTTAGGCAATCCTGGTCTGGTGGGGATATCATTTCTTTTTTAAGATAATGTTAAGACTTACATAGAAACTTGTTAATTGGCAGCTTTGGCAGAGATTGACTGGTGCCTCAAGTAGTCATCCAGTCCTAGTGGTTGCACCTAGTTCATCTCCTCATCAGCTCCACCCAGGCGCCTCCTCTGTTTGCCAGAATTTAAGATTTGTTGTTGAGCCCATAGCCCATATGAGCCATGCTGCAAATATTAAGAGCCTCACAGAGTGACCAAAGGTCACAATTTGTTTGGAATAGCACTGTGCTTTTAGATTATTTACACACAAGACAAGTGTCCTGCATTGTAATAAACAACTGCCTTATGAATAAAAATGTGTGCTTTATTTGCCCATGAATCATTAATTCCTAATATGCGGCGCAAACATCAGCCCATAGCCCCCTCAGCTCTTCTGCCAGCTTGTCAGCAGTGAGAGAGTTTCTATGGTTACAGGGACTGTCTTATGTTCAGATGTGCACCTGCACCCCTGCAGCCTTGTCTGGGCTTGCAAAACCGAGGTGTGAACACAAGATGTTTTCTCCAAATTGTGACCAGACATTTCAGTAATGGACTTTAGAAATACACTTGTGTATTTCTAAAGCGGAAATAAGATTTGAAGGGGCCTGACTCTGTATGTGACAGGCTGAGTGGCCAGGTCTGAAACCTCCTCATCTTTAACTTTGCGGTAAACCAACACTCATGCCGATCCTATGAGCGTTGTCCAGTTCCTGACATTTACATACAGGACATTTATTTAATTTGTTTGGCTTTGATTTGATATACATTTTGGGAGACTGTTGACACTAATGAACACAAAATGTAGTTTGGTCAGTGTAGTAAGGCAATGGTTGAATTTCAGTATAACTGCATGTTTAATGTATGATGCAAACGTTGAATAACATGCAAATAGACTGGGTTGTGCAGCAAGTGTTGGTCGTGAAATGAAAATGGAACATGTCTGTTAAATATTTTTCTTTTCTGTCAGAAAGCTGACATTTGGTCAGTTAGTGGCCACAATTTTTGGTCACATTTTTTTTGTTTGTTTTTAAAGTGTTGCTGCCATACAAACTATTTCACTATGTGTATTCAACTGTGTGTTTTATAAGTTTGGATGTGGAAAATACATTACAAGAACCACAAGAGCAGCCAATTACACACCATCCAGGAGTCATGCCACCCCATACATGACCCTTATTAGTGGATCTGATTCATTTCCCTCAGTAAGAGATACAAGTAGGAGAACCATGTGGGAAATCATATCAAATTACAGTTTTGTCCACAGACTAATAACAGTGTATGTTCAGATATTGGTTCTATTACATGATGGAAAATAGCAGATTGTGATCTCTTGTGAATTCTGCGTCGACAGCTATTACTTCTTATTCAATTTGCATGTCAAATGACTCAGGAGTCCCCCACCCTTCTCATTTACCAGTCAATTACTGAAACAGCTATTGAGTGGATTGACACACATCTACACTCCTCATGCCTGCATCTACTTTGTCTTTCTATAATTTGGCTGTGAAAGATTTTCAGTACACAGTAATTGGAGTCCTTGTCTATTGTAAGAAAGTCTTTTGTGACCGAGAACTGTGTTGCACTGCACTGAATGATTAAATGACATTTATGTGATGAATACATTGACAAGACTGGAAGATATTATCAGTGGATGAAAAAAATCAGGGCCAACATTGTTCTTTAGATGCCTTCTATATTCATGTTTATGTCTGCATGTCTACATTGTGTCTGAGTTTATGATGATGTCTTTTTCACTTAGATGTTAGAGAACATGCAGATATGTCGGCATGTGTGGTGCTATTCAGTCTGTGTGGTCAGTTGGAGGCTGTCTGTGTTTTCTGTTACCTTGAAAACCAATTCTCTGCTTCTTTTGCAGTGATGAAATGAGGCCTGTGAAGGAAGCAGCGCAGGAACATGATGGTGATGAATGTATTATCAAACGGAGTTTAGCGCTAGGCGGAATAAGCATAAAGCACATTATCTCATGATGAAGATGTTAGGTCGACTGTCCGTGAATACTGAAAGCATTTTCTGAACACAGGTTTTGAGGACTGGCTGGTGATTGTGTTGTAAATCGAGAGGAGGCAGTAGGGGTGCAGATTGCTGGGAGGATTATAGCCTGTTGTTTGCAGGGTTAGGGAAAAAAGATTATACAAACTCTGCTTCTATATTATTACTCAATTTAAAAAAAAAAAAAATTCTTCAAGCATGACAATTATTTGTGTCCTTTTTTTTCGTGAACTTCCAAAATGTCTACTGCAGGGTGCCGTCTAGGGAGAAATTATGTGGGGAGAAGTGTCAAGTCTAATTCATAGCAGCATGTTGTGAGTGTGAGAAGAAAGGAAGTTGATTCTCTAAATTGTTTTCCTTTCTTCATAGGAGCAGAAGTACTTTGTTATCTGCCTTGACCCTGTATTACCCTTGATACCTTGGTTCTTGCCTTTGGAGATATGGAACGAAACCGATTAGCTACTACATTTCAACCACCTGTCTAGTATTGTGTAGGTCCAGCTGACCTGTCAGGGGATGGACACGACACGCCTCACGGTGTTCTGTTGTGTTTGCAACCTGGACATTGGTGATTCCTTTCGGTCCTGTGGGTTGTGGGGTGGGTATCCCATTGATGCTTGGATTGGGTGAAGTAAACACCTTGAGCTCTTTGTCGTGTCCCTGGAGCCCCTCCTAAACAGTTTTGGCAGTGTGGTCCTGCTGAGGGAGGCCAGTGCCATTAAGGACTGCTGTTGAAGGCTGGGGGTGTTTGTTCTGTAACATGTCAAAGCAACATCCACATAAAAGCCAGGAACCAAAGTTTCCAGAATGGTTTCCAGGATACTCAGTGTTATAGACTTCACCTGTCAACGGCTTTATTGTTGTGGCAGCTCGGTTAAGCTATGGTCTTGCACTTCTACTTCAATGCTGCCACAAAAAATGATCAGCCAGTCCGTTTGTCTTACAGCCACAAGCAGCAGACTTTGAAGTCATTATCCAGCTTCAGTGTTAAAAATTCCCCAAGAGTTAGACCACTACCCTACAGAGACACCCCCCATACCACTGAGCCTATATAAGGTTTGTATCCACTGAAAGATACACATGGCTGGTGCTGCAGAGCCAACAAGCTGCCAAAGCTTTTATAGTCGCTGCTCGCAGCCCCATTAAAATAACACTCTGAACTTGGCTATAACTCACACTCCTGGAACATCCCCACATTGACCCATTGCTGCTTTGATTGGGCATTTCTGTCAAAAGGTCTGCCATCACCATAGGGGAGGTTTATGAGGCACAACCAGAAGCTCAGTTTATTTTATGGCAGGCTTTTCAAATAAAAAAACAGAAGAAGAAAACACAAGCAATATCATTAATTCCACTACATGGCCGTGAAACGTGTCTTGTATGTCATGTGGTGTTGTTGAATCTCTCTTTTATAGTTCAGCATTGTTTGTTTAATGCAGCTCATTTAATTCAGGAAAACGTTCTCAAGGTTTGCTGGACCGTATTGCACTTCGAGCCACCTACGCCTCCAGCACAGCTCTGCAGCTGTGTTTGTATGTGGTTTCTTCTGTGTATTTAATTATTTTTCTCGCTGCTTATGATGATCTGCAACCTGCCAGTCTGCTGGAAATGTGCTGGTCCGAGCTGGGGGCACAAGACATATTATATGATTATATACTATAAATTTTATAGTATATATACTTTATAAATACTATATATAAAGTGTAACAATTTCTTTTTATAGCTGCTCTTATTTTTCTTGCCAACTTGGCCTGCTGTGGAAGATGTTAAAACCTCTTTCATAATGATTTATTAATGACAAAATTCAACCAGTGTCTCAAGAGATAACTGCATAATATTCTCCATGAGCAATTTCGAAGATGAACTCCTCCGGCAAATTTACATAATTCCACATCACCTACTTCATACATATGTTTTGCTCGCAATAAACAATTATCTGAATATGTGTGTTGTCAAGACAGCAAACTCCAGGCTCTCAGCACAGCAGTGACTGTGTTCCGTCAATATAGGAGTTGTTTCTTTAAGTTGTACTTTAGGTGCAGTGATAGATTGGTCAATCTGTTCAGCAGCATCAAGGAAAAGGCAGCATCAACACAGCCTTGATTCAGTGCTTAAGTAGAAGACAAACCCAAGGTTCCTTAGTGTCTTTTCTGCTCTATAGAAGAGTTGTAGGCTTCCTTCAGAAACTAAGAACCAACCTTGAATGTGCGAAGGCCAAATCTTCATCAGTGGCAGGCTTCATGGCTCGTTTAATTTATAATTTTTCAGTTCAGTCTGTTGTTGGTCTTATTTATGCAGAGAAGACATACAAAAAATGAAATTTGTTATTCCCTGTTGGTAGAATAAGTTTCCAGTTCAGAGACAGTCTTCATCTGTTCACTGGCAGCTACCCAGTAAACTGCATTATCAGTCAGGATGCACTCTAAAGAGGACAGTAGTTTTTGCTTTGTGTAATGGACGTAGGTATTGCTGGAGCTGAAAGAGTTATTTTCATTATCTGTTTCAGACTTTCATCGGCTGCTTAAACATACTTAATATAATTTGCATAAATAATATAATGTTTTTAATTCAATGGATGTAGGATTTATGGAGGATAACATAAAAATGCAATTTACTGGTTGTAGTATGTTTGAGTCGGTATATATCATCATAAATAGGCATGAAAAACTGTATCAGATCTGCCACTTTCTTTTGTTTCCCTTTATACTGGGTGCTGCTATTGTTATGGGATCTATATCTAAAAACAGGATTTGAATAACGATGCTTAATCCATAGGTGTTAGCATTGACACCTGGCAACAATAAGAATTATTTTCTCCCATTATTGTGATCATCGCATTGTGACCTTTCAAGTTGCTCGGTGGATATTTTCTTCCTCCCGCTGTCATTGTGTTTTATGTGCATTTCCGAATATATAGCATTTTCTCAAACCTCATATAATATTCACATGCAGATTACAACATGGAAATGGCACAGTATGCATACTATATAAATATACACAGCATATAACATAAATGATCCATTGAGATCAGCATTACACACATTCATAATGCATTTCTGTTGATCCAGAATAAGTAAATATGCATTCTGTTGTATTCAGTTCAGTTTACCTTTTCTGTTAATTATGTAGTTTTTTGCAGAAATTGCATTGGACTGTGGTTACCATCATTTGTAGCTTGATTGTCATGAACTTGATCTATAATCATGCCATTTTCTTATATAGCATAGAGGCAAAAATAAGACATTAGAAGCCTGGCAGTTGCATTAAAGTCCATTAGGCAGATTTATTGTTCTCTCTAAGAATGCTTATTTGAACCAAACATCCATTTCACATTTCCAATGAGTCATGCTCGATTAAATTCAGTGTGTTAAAGCTGGAGTAGAGTATTATTAAACCGAGGCTGTATGTGAATTAATTAAAGTCCTACTTTTTAATTCAATATAAATGTCAAGCTCTGTGTGTGGCAGGATATTGAAATCAATGAGGCTTTAATATAACGGGATCTTCTGCCTGTGACAGGGATCAGCACGTCTGTGTCACATGTTTGCTGCTCATATATGGGAGTGGGAGGAGGACTGAAGGCTCAGACTGTCTGTCCTCTGATCTAGAGCTGTGTTTCCATGTGTTTGACACCAGAGTAGAAGCGTGGCATTGAAAAATAGCTCCCAATCATTCTTAAGAACAGTGAATCACCGCCGGAAAACTGGATTTGCTGTGGCTACTTAACACTCTGTTGTCACTGTTGATAGGAATAAATTTCCTTTAGCATGCTGTCACATCCGACAGAAATTCATTGGTATGAAAGTGACAGCTAATCCCTGGTTTTATATGTCCCTTTGTGACAACTTTATTGGGTCGATAGCAAAGAAAGGGATTTACAAGGGAAAACAAACGCATGAATTCCCCACCAAACTATTGATTTCTCCAACCCAACTATAATTTACAATCTTCTCGTACTGCCAGTCACCAGGAAATATTAATTGCAGTCCAAACAAGCTTTAAAGTCGGTATAATATACAACACACTGCATAAAATTACACTTGTCGAACACTGAATTCAGACATGACATCCGTCATGATGTTAACAATGGCAGCATTTACATACAAGGCTGCCTGACGTAACATCAGACAGGAAAAACATGGGACTCATTTCTTTCTAATGGTAATGAAAGTAACACAACATTACCACCAAGTGAGCTCATCTGAGAATCTGCATGACTCTGGTGATTCTACATGGCAGCTTATATTTAACAGCTTCTTTCTAGAGTGAGACAACAGAGTCAGAATTTGATTGTTTATTAATTTTCATTAGGGCACAGGGCGATGTACAAAAGGGAATGTAGAAAAAGCAGAGGTATCGCTGTTATCGAATTGGATCAGTGCTAACAGTGACAATAAGAACGTAATATGTACGTGCTGGTGACAGGCTATGCTGTCTTTTAATCTTCTCTGCCTCTGGCCGAATCATTATCAGTTGGTCCGGTTGCAAAGTTGCAGGTAGTAATCATAAGCCAATTTATATTGTAATGAGCATGACATTAGATGGAAGTGTTGAAAGGGCCGTGCTCAACGATGCTAAGCGGAGGAAAGTTTTGAAGCCTATTAAAGGAGGTGGAAAACCAGCTGACTATGATTTGTGGTAATTGGCAAGGCGTTCTGCTTGAGTGCGCATACACAGCCCATTCAGTCACACTGTGTGGCTTCAATTCAAAAAGCAGCAAAAAGCATAATTATGTTTATTACTTTTCACCACACTAAGTGAGTGCAATCGATCTCAACTGGATGGTTTCAGTCTCTCACAAGATATGACACAGGGTAATATAACACCTAATTATTTTTGCTGACTGATGTGGAGCGTGGCAACATTCACATAATGAGCTGCACTTCTGCTCTTCCCAGTTGAATTTTTAGGCTTCCCCTCAGTTACAGTTGAGTGGTAAAAAAATGGAAGTTTATGTGAAAGTTATGATCCACTGGTGAAAAGTGTGCAGCACTGGGAACAATATTACTCATTCTCACTTGTGAATCAATATATTTAAGTGGATACAGCACACGGGTCTTTTAGAACTTTTAAAGAAGTAAATATTCTGAGTTGTGATGATGTAAACTAACATATTTCCACGATATGGGCTAACAGAACAATAAACTAAATAAAGTAAACATAACAAATTGGGTTAAACTGCAAACCGAGAAAGCAAGCAAAATAACATTTTGCTGTTATTACTACATGATGTTTAGTGACCTTACATCAGTGTTCAAATCACCGGGAAGTCGGAGAAGGCTTAACTCTGTCAAAAGAAATCTGATCAGTGCCAGAAGCAGCAACATTTTGAGTATGAAGGGGTCACGAAGACGGAGAAACAAGCATGAACATTTCTAAAAATAATAACAATACACAATAAAAATAAATAATAAAAGACATTCAAAGTCCGATTCAAATCTACTGTCTTGTCATGTGTAAAGTTCAACATACGTGCACACATCTGTGATCTGGTTTTATCTACTAGCAACAATGCTTGTTACAATATTGATCTGATAAGTGCAGTGTTTTTCCTTTATCATGACCCATGATTCGACCTCACGTCTTGTGTCGTGCGTCTGTGCCTAATCTTTGTGCATGGATTTGGTGTCAGATCAGCCATTCTCAATGACCTCCTGACAGTGCATTCAATTCAGCAACCTCTGTCTGATCTCATCAATACTCTCCCACAGCAGTTTTTCCACTGCATGACAAATAAATTATGAAGCAAATTATAAATGAAACTAGAAATGTCTGAAAAGTCTCTTAAAGCATCTTAATAAAGTCTCTTTCTCTTCTGACAATGGATCTGACAGGATTTTATGACAGATGTATCACCTCTAAAACTGCGGGTCGGATCTGATCACAGAATAAGCTCAAATAAAAAAGTTGTATTTCAGTTCTATGGTCCTATTACCTAATAGGGTTCATTTAGTTTTGTGTGTAGGCTTCAGGTCACTGCCACTGTGCATGCTTGCTCACTGGCATGGTTTAATTAAATGGAACAGAGTCACCATTAATGCCATCAGTTATACCTGTGATTTAATGGCTATGACAAGTCAAAATGTCTGCTGTGATAAGGGTCTGTTCAGCTCTTGCAGAGGTCTAATGAGGAAGCCTGGGTGAATACGCCATTATTTCTCATCAGGTTACAGCATAGCTCTGGAGGCCTTTTAACTTTTAAGACTAGCAGCAAGTCCAGCATCTCTGATAAAACAAAACAAACAGTAAAAACACACAGCGTATTGGCTAGATGTGTGTGTCTGTTGGGGCCACAGGTTTATCATATCTTCAAGTTCGTTACTAGAACCCACTTCTGCCCACAGCCAATTTTATATTTTGCACACTAAACTGAGAGTGTCAGACTAATTGTGCCGAGCATAAACTGCAAATGTGTTCGCTCTAATTAATTAACAGTAGCCTGCCTTCAGTGCCTGCGTGAAATATCAAAATTAGCTGAAATTAGTTTGTGGCGACAGTGAGAATCAGCGTGTCAACAATATAAATAATGCAAAATAGGGATGGTCAAATTTCCTGTGATCCTCAGTTTGCTGAAATGGTCATTAACAGGCAGAAAGTATTTAAACTTTAAACTGATGATAAAAGTGATGTTTGTAATACATTAAAATAAAACTAGGAAGAAGATTACTTTTGGCGTCCCACAGCAAGGATGTTCTGGTTTGAACCTGCTTGTCGACTGAGGCCTTTATGTGCAGAGTTTGCATGTTTTCTCTGTGCCTGTGTGGGTTTTCTGTAGGTGTTTCATCTTCTTCCCACTGTCCAAAGACATACTTGGTAGATTATCTTGTGATTCTGATTGGCTGTAGGCGTGAGGTGTGAATGTGCATGGTTGTCTGCCTCTATGCCCAATGTCAGCTGGGATACGGTCCAGTCCCTCGCGACCCCAGTAGGTATAGCTAGTACATGCATGATTACCCCATACCTGAAAATCACCTTAAAATCATATAAAATGCATCTTTGCATTATAAAAAATGATACACACTACTGTTCAAAAGTTTAGGGTCGCATAGAAATGTCATTATTTTTGAAAGAAAAGCATTTTTTCAATGAAGACAACATAAAATTAATCAGAAATGCAGTTTAGACATTGCTAATGTGGTAAATGACTATTTTAGCTGGAAACAGCTGATTTTTAATGGAATAGGGGGTACAGAGGAACATTTTCATCAACCATCACTCCTGCGCTCTAATGCTACATTGTGTTAGCTAATCATGTTGAAAGACTAATTGATGATTAGAAAATCCTTGTGCAATTATGTTAGCACATGTGAGTTTTCATGGAAAACGTGAAATTGCCTGGGTGACCCCAAACCTTATATATCAAGGACAGGTTTTATATCCTCCTTCATAAGATTTCCCCCAGCACCTGAGCCAAAGTGTCAGGGCCACAAACAGAAACTAGATCTACATGAAAAGGATAACGGTGTCATAGAGTTGCAGGATCAATGAACCACAGCCTTAATGCTTTTACTTTGTTAAACATGAACATTACATTGATAGTCAGCTTGTTGAGGTTAAAATGAATTATACAAAATAAAACCTTAAGCATGTGAATTTTTGCATTGTAATAATTACAGAGCGTGATCCTCCTATTAAACCTGAATACATCACTATAGGCTATTATGCTAATTTCCACCCTGGTGCACAGGTGGGAATTTGCTGCGCTGCATAACATTTGTGATTTGATGGACGCTTGCATTACGCAGGCCTCACAGTAACATTATTGCATACCATTTTACCTTACAGGTTTGCATCTCAATTTAATACACTGCTATGTGATTGACAGCTTATCTGACAACATCTGAATTGTCAGTCCCTCCTGTGCTGCTCCCAGCAGTTCAAGGCAAACATTAATAGGTATTTGCGAATGGTGTTTGAGCCAGCTCTCATCTGTTTACATAAGACCAGAAATCCATTACTACAATGCTAATATCTATATAATTAAATATTAAAGATCTGCACTCATTAATTGAGGGTAATTACAGAAGATAGATGGTCTGCTTTGTTTCATTACCAGTTCAAAAAGATAATTATATTTGCTAGAAAATGCACTTATATCAGATTTACAGTGTGAAAACCTAGTCAGTTAAGATCAGCTGTGTTTCTCATGTATGAATTACTATAATTTTTTGTGGAAGTATTCTAATTTGTGCCTACTAAGAATCCACTTATTTTCCTTTTTGACATTTGACATGCAGATAGCAGTGAGAACATGATGGTTTTAATCGCATACTGCAGGTTTTTAAACAACTGTAATAAGCAATAGCACCCACAGTATTTTCTCAGCAGGCTTACTTTAATATTATAAGACAATGTTCTTGCTTGAAAACATTCTTAATATAGTTTATACCTTTTAGATTTTCTACTGAAACTCTTCACTGTACGCCATGCCCAAAACGTTGTGATCGTTCTGTTTCAATGACACTAATAGAAGATGTTAATTATAGAAACATCCACTGTCATTTGCATAATGTTTCAGAGAAAGATATGTATGTGCAAGAGGTTTATAGCACAGCAACCACCAGTGATTTTCATAATTTATACAGGCCAGGCCATATTAAATGTAGATTAATTGCCAAGGTGAACACTTAATTCAATAAAATATAATATCCCTAATGTTTTATTTAATACCACTGTATAATTAATTGAATCACCCACAATTTATTATGAAGCAGTAACACAGGCAGTCGAGACTAAATAGGATAATGACATGAAAGCTTTAAAGCAATGGCCTGGAATCATTTATTTCTTGTTAAAGCTGTAGTAGTTTACTCTATTTCTGGCGTTTGGCATTGACTAGAATGAGCAACTGGACAAATTTAATTGACTTCTAAAACATCTGTAACTTCTCTCACCTCATCCGATAATCAAAAATCAGATTTTTTTTTTCTCACTGGTCCAACATTGATTTTGACCTATGCTGCCTTGGGCAAGGCCTCAAAGTCAAGCTGTATAGTCTTACTGGAGGAAACTAGACGCCGAAGGCCAAGTGCAGTCCTCACTGAGGCCCTAGGGCTGTTTGCTATGGGCAAGAACAGGAAGACACATAGAAGACCACACAGTATGACCCTTGCATTAATTAGAAAAAAAAGGGTGCAGAAATAGCTTTTAGGAAAGACAATGGGGCTGCAGGGTTTGCCTTGAGATTGTTTTGAGTGGGCCATGGAGACTTCTCAGTTTGATGGTGTGTGAGGTTTAGTTGCTGCTCGCCTTTTGCTGTGTCCAGCTGCCTGACACTGAGAAATGTTACTGTATGTTCTGTGTACTGTGATTTTAATGCATTTTCCCTGCTCTGCTGAAACTTGTTTTGCTCGACTCACATCTGCATTTGCACACACAAAGACAGAGTGAGAGAGAAAGAGGCACGTACATCCATGCACAAAAACACACGCACAAGAAGTGAACAAAGACAGACGAATGCAGTGCTGCATGTAATGATGCAGCTCTACGAGCAACACAGCACAGCACTTCCCACTGTATCATTTCTAATATGTCCTTGCAAAATGAAGATTTACAACTGTAGATTTATCCCAAAAAAAAGTATCTGCATTGTTAACTATGTAAAACAATAAACCTTACACAACAAATTCTTAAAGAAATATTTCCACATCTTTGTAAAATGCATCATTTTTTGAGCAGAAAATTATCGAGAATGTTGATAATCTTTTAACTGTCCATCATATATCCAGCTTCAATCTAACCAAGCCCACTAAGCAATACCACTAATTCTTACTGATTAACACCAAGGGTTTTGGTAGTTGGATTATGATGTCTTTTGTCAGAGTCAAGCCAGCTGTTTCCCTCTGTTTCCAGTCTTTGGGCTAAGCTAAGGCAACAATCTGCTGGCTCCAACTAAATATTCACCACACATGCATGAGAGACACAGCAATCTTCTTGTCTTACAAACAGGTGCATAACCAAAAATTCAGATTTTTTTCCTATAAATATATACAACAATAATAACATGTAAATACTTTCTTCTGCCATTTCCCATGCATGTCTTCTTTATGATCAATAAGCAAACAGTGTATAACATGTGCAACTCACTTTGTTTCATTTTTGTTCCCTTCTCTTATTTCTCTCCCTGTCCTGCCATCCCTCCACATGTTTATGCTGATACCTGACAGGTAAGCACAATCTTTATTCTTACAATTGCTTTCTACTTAAAATGCCAGCTATAAAACCAACAATGTTGGAATTTCACAAGCATTAAAAGGCTCATGTTAGGTCAATCCAACACCTAATAAAACCAGTAGTTGAACTCATGTCTTAAAAATTTCCCAGAGTTACAACGGCATCACTTGAAAGCAATGCAGAAGTTGGCCAAGAACACAGAGTAGTTCCTCACTGCTTCCTCTAAGAGTTAAGTAATGCAAGTATTAGCAAAGCTCTTCCTCACACAAGAGTCCTATGATTTGAGCGCCTGGAGGCAATTGTCGTTGGCAGACTTGAAAACAGCAACAAGCTGAATATTGATTTCAAAAGAAATATAAAGCAGATTTCGGATGAGTTCCACAAGGTTGCTTGTTCACAGAGAAAGCGCATAATAGATATGCAAAGTACATCCCTATGCACAGTGCAGCATAGCAGAAAACATTTCAGCAGAGCTTGCATACTTGCATTTTGTTTGAAGATATCAAGGCTATTGTTTTTCCCCTAGGGGAATTTGACTTGCTGGAGGAGGACATTTTTGTGAATTGTTTTCTATTTTGAGGTGGTTGCACAAGACGTGTAATGAATCTGTTTATGAGCAGCTACATGAAAGTAACCCTAGAAAATGAATATTCTTGATAGAAATTTAAAGACTGCTAAGGAACTGTCAGCTGAAGGGAGTAAATCATTCACGCTCATTCTATCAAACTGCAGCAGCGTGTGACAAAACGGATCTTTGAGAATGAAGACAGTGATCAAGTTGCTCCTTGAATATGACACTAGTCTTTATCGGTTGAATGTATTGATTCGGATTTGCTGACCATAATCTGATCCACTTTGTGTACCAACAAGTCTGGTGCAGTCACTACCTGGAAATGCTTATCAAAGGTGAAATTTTTTAACCTGAGTACAACTGAGTGAAATCTTTGAGAGGGATGTGATGAGGAGGACAAATATTGACTCTCTTAACCACACCCTCAGAGGGCAGTTTGAGCTGAGACCTTCTGACCGCTGCTTCAAGGTCCCTCAACTCATCTATGAACGCAGTGTTTGCTCTGTATTGACTTTCTGATCACATTCAATTCATGAAAGCCATTTTTCTGCACTGTGACAAGTGATGCATGTGTGCATGCACACTGTCTCCCACAAATTACAATCCCATACAACAAAACTGCATTATTGAAAGAAACATATTCTCTCCTGGTAAGGCAGCAATAAGATACAGTACATGAACATATGTTAGAGGTGGGGGTAGCATTAGGCTGATATAGGACTTTCACCCAAGAGAACAGGTTTCATGTGGAACCATTATTTGTAGTGGTTTGTGTAGATTCTCACTCATCCAGGTAATGGAAATGGCAAGAGGTTTGATAGAAGATGAGTGGACTTCTTTTTTCGGTCCAGTTATATTCTATTAAAGCTCTTAGCATTATTTCTAGATATAAGGTTTGCTTTCACCCGCTGTTTAGGTTTGGCCACCAAAAGTCCTTCATGAAGTTCAGGAAAATATCATGATTTGGGTTAAAATGCAACATCTTTGAAGTCTCTCCTCCATTTTTTGGGTTACCAGGGTGATGAGTCCCACCATTGTAATATATGATTGGTTGTTTGAAAAGGTATGACGATTGGAAAGCAATGCAAATAAATGGCAAACAAATGACCGATTACCCTCAAATGGTAATTGAGAATGCAATTCAGTTGGATAGGAATGTAATTTTTAGAACTCAGTCCTCACGCACGGTACTATTTATGAATCAGTAGTTTTGTGATATAACAAGTCTATAACCAGTCCTTATGCCACACTGGTGAGCATGAACCTCTCCACCTTGTTTGGATATTTGTAGTGAGAGGTTAGGAGCAGGGCGTGAGTATGTCACTGGGGTGTTGGCAGTGAGCTCCTCCTATCACAGATGATTCATTAATTTGAACCCATGACAATTCCAGAGAGCTCGACACTAACCTCCGGATTCCCACAACCAGCCTCCTCAATACACCCACTCTCAGCTATTCATTAGCACTATAAATAACCATTTCTACCTTCAATAGCAAACTCATCAAAAGTTGATTCTCCCAGATACAATTTGCTCTCTATGTCAGAAGAAAATACATTATACTTGCATATAAATGTTGAGAAGATAGCTCATATAGCTGCAAGTGTTTTGCTTTTACACTGATGATTTGTGCCTTACCCAAGATATGTTCCCAGAATGTAATAACACATTTTTACAACAACAACAATAGCAAGAAAATCTATCTTGTACAGCAGTACAAACATGATTCCTTACACATCACACCTACAAGAGTAATTCAGTGGGTGGCTGTGTAGTTTGTGTAGAATGAATGCAGGCTCAAACCGTGCCTTGCCTTGTTTTTTTTTTTTTTTTGCTGTGATATACTTAAAACCAGATGATAATCAGAAACTCAGCAGGGACAGATTCTACCCCTATTTCTGTCCAGTCACAGCAGCATTCTTTTGAATCGCCCCTCAACCCATTTCTCCACGCACACACACAAACACACCCCACCCATGGCTTGTTTATTGCATTCATAGAACTGTCTTTGATTTTTACAGGGCAGCGACACGACACATCAGCTGCCAGTGTATTGTCGAGATCACTCTGTCACATGAGAGGAGCCCGGCTTGTTTGTTGCCGCTTCTCTGCTGAGGCAGGCTGGTAGTGTGGTCCGCCTGCTTGGCTCCCATCTCACACTCCAAACTAGAGCAGTCTTCCCACATAAATTGACCGCCATACCATGAGCCTGTCTCCACGAAATACGGCCACGCTGCCTCACAGTCTGTGATTTATCAGGGTCAGCCTCCCACGGCTCTGAGGCATGCAGAAAGACCCGAGTATAATCCTGCTCCCACCCCGCTGATGAACCAGACTTGTGTGTGTTCTTTCTCTCTCTCACACACACACAGGTTTGTGCATCCATTTGCAGTTATGTGTGAGGTTGAGTACAGGCCGCTGACGGAACTGAAGTACAGTGGCTCTTTGTGTTGACGGATCGATGGTCAGTGACAGACTAGTGTCTTCATAAGGTTTTTAATGAAAACTAATCTTTTAAATTGATTTATATGCCGTTAACAGGAGTCCTTATGGAAGGATTTGATGAAGACAGACAATAAGATATTTCATTAAACTTTAATGCGCTACAGGATTGGTTTTTTGTATTGACAAGCTTGAGTTTTAATCTTTTGCGGAGGAGGATGAATTTGCAAATTCTAGCAGAGCTTGGATGGGTCATGGAGGAGCTGTAGGAGGTTCAGATGACCCTGAGGTTGAAGCACTGGAACACACAGATTGCCTCCAATAGTACACACAGACCAGTGTTTTGACTCTAGTGTATCTTCATCAGAGTCAAAATAGGTAAAAACATTGGAAAAATACATATATAATTAACCTGGAATGGGTGAGATTTTCATAGGATAAGTGGATGGACAGAATTCGAAATGTTTTGGATGATGGGTCCAACAGTGGAATTTGCCAGTTATGCAGATTTTAACCACTGTCTCATTTTGTAAACCACCAGCACCAAGCACTGTGACCAACGCATTGAGTTGGGCTCTTAGTGGTGGCTTCGCAATAAAAGCTAACCTGTGTTTCAACGGTTGAAGGCCTTTAAAGTGAAACAGGAGCAATAGAGTGTCTGAATTCTGAAATTGCACTTGATCACAGGCATTCCTCACTTTCTGTCAGTCCTCCTGCTCAGGTAGGTAGCTGAATTTAAAATGAAAATGGTGGGTTCCACCACTATCAATGCAAAAAAAAAAAAAATTACATATATACTATATAGAAATAGAATTGTTAAAAATAAATTAAATAATTAATTGTGGAGGAAATGTCATGACTACCATTAACAGTAAAAATAATGTACTTTAATTTCATGAAAATTGGAAAAACAGAAATTTTCAGTTCTTTTGTTTGTTCAAGGTTTAATTCTGTTCTAATTGTGAGAAATACCTGATTCAGCTCACATTGGTGGAAAGTGCATAGAGGCTATTTCTTACCATTTTTAATGAAATAATAATAACCTTTTATTTCTTTAGGAAAACGCTAAACCGAAAATGCTTCATTTTTTTATTTTCCTCAGTGTGTCCACCTGTCTGTTGGCTGCAGCGATGCCTCGATGACCCCATCACTGTAGAGTCAAATCCAAGGCCTCACTGTGACCTCATAAAACAATACAAGTCTGGGATAGATTGCTTCAATCTTCCAGACTTCTCAAACTGTAGTTAAGGTTTCAGAGTATTGGGCCTCCAGTACTTCTTTGAGGACAAGCCATGGCACTTGCTGAGCTATGTTCGGATCTACTTATCTGAAACATGTCACTCATGGTGGTTTGGCCCTGGATGTCAGCTGCACAGAGAATCCTTGTTTCCCTAGCTCTATGTTTCTCTGTTCAAGGCTGCCAAATGTACTGCAGGATTTACTGACTGACATATTAGCTATTGCAGTTATGAAAACCATGAGGCCACTGACTGAGTGACCTGCTAAACCTCTGTGCATATATGTCTTTATACTACTCAACAAAAAACTTGTGTTACCAACAGCAAGAATGACACCGATTTGTTTTCCATTATTTGTCTGGTCCTTTGGGAGACGCTTCCTCAAATCTCAGAAATTCAGACGTTTCTCCATCCCTGTAATTATGTGTTTCTAGCTTTGTGGCATTGATTATTTCTCCTACTCTGCCTCAGCGCTGTCCTCCTACAGTGATCAAATAGCTAAAGGATAGAAAACCACACAGGCCTTACTCACCAGCCCACTGGCCCATCGTGATTATCCACAAACCCGGGTAGACACAACACAAAGCAGGCTGATTACCACCTGACCGTGGGCTGCTTCCTCACAATATGGATGGCTCTGATGGAACTGCAAGCTTTGAAGTCACTGAAAATCCCACGCACTATCTTCCTACCCAATGCTGATTTTCTTTTATTTTTTCACAACATTCTCCTTCCGTCGAATATTTGTATTCTTAGATATACTTTGTTAAATGAGGTTTGCAGACCTTCCGTCTCATCAAAAGTCAAGCTCTTTTCCATTACTGAATGTTATCTTGTTTCAGACAGATGCTGAAAAGTGACTTACCACTTGAGCACATTAAAAGAAAAAAATCACTTAATTAGAGTTTCCAGTTAGCTTTACACTGACAGTTGTATTAGTTTTGTAGAATGTGGGCTTTGATTTATGCCTTGAGGAGGCAGCAATGTTAGAAGTCCAGAGAGACATTGAGGAATGGCTGAGACCTTTAAGACCTGCAGCATGTGAGGGTTTCTGTTCATTCCTACACCTGATGACTGACTCTTACGGTCACAGTGTCACATCAAAGGCTGATAGCTCTGAAGAGTGAAATCCAATTCTTTGGGACTACTGTACCAGAAGAGCAGAAGGAGACAGACGGCTACTTGTCAGGTTTTGATTTAGGAACACATGCCTATGTCTGCTGGTTGCAACCTGAGAAACACAACACCTCATTTGTTGTGCTGATAAAATGGTCTCCTCTATCCAGTGCTTTAAAAAAACAACCTTCTTAAGGTTTTAAGTTCGCTAATATATTGTGCAGTATGTGCTAGATCCTAGGCACCAGTCTGTCCTCAAACAATCAGTGCAATGATTTGTGTGACCAAGGACTTGAATGACATCTGGAACTTGTGAAATTCGCATTGGTTGTGCAACATTAACAGACCGTACTGTCAGTAAGGAAGCTGTTAGATGAAACAGAATAGAGTGTGTCCCTTGATGGCAGCTGTTTTGATGTTAAAACAGCAGGATCCACGTAGGATTCAGAACCCACTGTCCTTGTTTTCATCCATTTAAATGGTCATTGCCTTATTCATGACAACATGTGGTGCCGAGCTATCAGGCAGTTGTTAATAACAAACGGTAGTCAACAAAAAACACATGCAGTTGGATGTTGGTTTCTTTATCTTGATTATTTAAGTCTGAGAAGCAGATTTTTTTTTTCAGTCCGAAACCCACATGTTCTTTTTGAAAGCACCTGAAATTTTTCGCTCAATATTTAACCAGCGCAGTATTTACTTTTAAATTGTTATTATTGTTGTTGAAAGCGAAGGGGGCACTTACTGTGCTTCAGTTTCATGCTGACATTCAAGCCTTTGGAATAGTCAATATTTTAAAACCACAGATATTCTGTCTTGGTTTGAACTTTTAGATTTGTGAAAGGTAATTTGAAGTGAATAAAAGGGTGCCATAATCTTTACACGGCTGTTGAAATTTCAATTTAGCATGCTCTGAACATGCAGAACAGAAAGGGTGTTTTGAAAGGCATTTTTAACCAAATGTATGTAAAAGTTTAAAAAGATTTAAACAAACAATGTCTTGTGTGTGCATCAGGAAAAAAAGCAACCTCTTTGTGAAAGGAAACAAAAAAAGAATAAAGAATATGTTGCACATTTTATATTTTTGCATTAGATGCATATACAAACACATATTCTTTAAATAACTTATGCAACTTTTATTGTGTTTCCCTAGACATATAGGTGCTTAAAATGATCTGTCTGCTGCATTATAAAAGGAATCTGCTATGAGAGAAAGTGTTGCCATGTAGTTGAGTGGATTTCTGCAGTTTGTTGTCTTATTACCCAAAACAAAGGTTTGTGTGCCTAAACCCATTTTATACCAAAGTTTCAGTTTGAAGTTCTGTTTCATACTGGCAGGAAAAGCAAACAAACTTGCCTAAACCACAGCTGTAACTAACATCATTTGACAAAGCTTGTCTAAAGCTGTAGGAGACACTGGGGACTAGTTCTAAGGCTGGAGTGGGCCCATCGCAGTGCCTGGCAGGACAAGGTCACCTCCTTTCTCCTGGTATTGAATGCCAGTTGACAAGAGAAAAACATGGCCTCCCTTCTCAGGCACTTAAACGCATAACCATTCAAGGATTTAGTAGGGTTACTGCTCTTTTTTGATGACGCAACGCCGTGTAAATACTTCTGCACCCCAGAAAACTTTTCACTCAACTGAAACATTTTTTTTGCCTACTACAGTATTGTAAGCTTGGGCACACGTCTCTCTGTATTTATGCATATTCATACTACTCAGGGTATTCATTCATTCACTCAGTAATACTAATAAATAATATGAATAATTCTTGAATAATGATGCAAGACAATATAAATGTAAAAGATGATTATCTGATACTTGTCAAATTACAGGACTTATATTCTCGTAGTTCCTCACTGAAACACATTTTTCTTCTCTTACAGACCAATGAAAAGAAAAACAAATTTCACGGTTTGTTTAACATGAGTCAGAATGAATTAAACAATATTTACAATAACTGTCAACATCCCTTTATTTAAATGTTGCCATACAGTACAACTAAAATGTGAGCTCCTGCTGTTTTATCCTCACATGCTCCGTGAAGGAGGGATTGTATTTGTATGGGAGACAGCAGCAGTGACATTTCCAGGTGGCTTTGCTGATGGAGGAAAGACAGCGAAGCAAAAGGATTTAAAATCTTATTACAATCAGTCCTATTTATATGCAAAAGAAAGCTTTAAATGGCCTAAAAAAGGATACATATTTTGCCTATAAATTCTTCAGATTGTTTCCCACCATACTACCTTTGCCGTGCCGGCTGCAGTAAGCTATTTCCAAACCACCAAAGTGCCAGAGAGCTGTAATGGGTGACTTTTTGCAACATTAACTATTTATTGGAATTCTGTGCCGCACCTTCAGAATCTCCCCCATGCCATCCATTATCCTTGAGGAAGAACAATGCATGGATGTGAACACAAATTCCAGGAGAGGATGAATTTGAGTCCATTTTTCTTACCTGGCAATTCATTTGTCATCCTCACAGCCTGAGGAGCGGCTGCTACCTCCCAGGTCTCTGATTAAACAGGAGAGAATTAATAACAGGTGTCTGAGGAAGGGGAGGCTCTGCCTATTGAGAAAAAGGTTCTTTTGGAAGAAAGGCCAAGCAATAAGCTACAATCTGCAATTAGAGTAAAAGAGCAGCAGGTACCTTGAGCCAGAGTATATTTCTGTCATATCATCCCAGTATCTTACAGGTTTTAAAGTTGTGAAGATTTACAGTTCAGCCAGACTGAGCCAGACAAAATTATTAGAAAGTTATTAGAGAAGGTTTGCTAATAATGAATAAGGCCCCTGATGCAGTCACAGAGATTGATCTCTCACTATAAGCTGCCACAAAGGAAAGATGCTATAGTAGTCTTTCACGATAAATCTCCATTAAACCCAAGATGTATGCCTATACATAACTTGCCCTTTAAATGCATCAGAGATGGAAAAAAAATAGAACACTCAAGGTGCACGCTGGAAGCCAAGGTAACGAATTCAGGAGAATCTTTGATTACCTCTAATGTGGTTATAGGTAATGGTGACCTGTCTCTAAGGAGCCAAGCCAGAGCTAAATTATATTTCAAATCCATTAAACCTTACCTCAGATCCATGATTTGCTTCCAGCAAGCAGCTACCCAGGGCAGCGGGTAATTGAATTTCAAACCTGAAGCCAGGAAGCAGATAGGCCCCTGAGCTAAGTCCTCTGCATGAGCTGGAATACTGTTATGCATAAAGTCTTGATTTATTTGTGCCTATCAAATCTTGTAATGTGCTGCTCTCTGCCATGGAGAGGAATAACCTCATTTGTTGAAACAACACTTATGCGGAAAAATCTGATTGCTATGACCAACAGACATATACGGTTATTAAATTTGGAGATTTAACCTGACACCAGTTGCAGAGGAATATTTAAGAGGATGGAGGGACACCCATAATTATACTGACATTAAAAAGAAGTCTGTACAAGGCCATATTATGCCATGCTTTGATCGATATCATTCATTTGCACTTTGTACCAGATAGATCAGGATCATCAGGCCTGAAGGATTTTCACTTCATGTATTTTTAAGTGTAGCGTGAAGCTGCTACATCCTATCATTACACACCACATTTTAAAACGACCTCACATCAGTTATTGCATCAGGAAATAGATCAAAAACAGAAGCAATAAAATCAAACATTCAATAAGACTGGAAGATCATGTGTGAGCGTATTGAAATAGAAAACCTTCTTCACGGGGCTTCAGTTCAGCCTGGTGATGGCCAGACTGAGCCATAACCTTGATGTGCCTAATTGCTTACAGTGGGCTGAACTCTCAGGGAGACTCTGGGCAGTTAATAGGAGGATCATGCACTCAGGGAAAAGTATTGGATGTTCTTTCTCCTCGCTGTCATCCCTGCTATTTCCAGACATCCCTCACTGTAGAGTCAAGACAAACGACACCAAACTCGATAGCGAATCAATCATTAGACCAATTTACCAATTAGGCTCCTTGTGCTCTATAAATAAACACATCACAGCCCTCCCTGCTCCTCACTTCAAGATACATTCTCAACATCCAGACAACAACAACCAGACAAGCATGTCACACCAATGCTGTACTTTTTTAAATAGGGAAATCATCTTCTCCTTAATGATACAAACAGGCTAAATATACCTTCGCATCACCTCTGCTTCATGGTGTTTGGTTGCTTCGCAAACTGTGATTCAAAAGCTATTCGCATCATGTATGCATCATAAATATAGTACATGCACTTGGTTTTATTACTCACTGATGCATGCATAATCTGTGGCTAACAAACACCCACCTGTACAAAGAACTGTCCAAGCATATGAGATAATTACCAATGTATCGCTGAGTGTAAGAATTTCACAGGGTTTCCTTTTAGTTTCATGTTAGAAAATTCCAACATCGTACAAAAATGCCGTGTACTAAATGAATGTGTATGGCAATTCACTCAGGTAGCATCCAAGGCGTTTAGAAAGACCAGAGTTAAGATTTAAAGACCTAGTGTATAATTTATAGTGGAAAGAGAGGCTTTGTAATGATACAACAGCTCTTGGCATCATCACCTCCCCTGGCAGGCCGTCTCCTGCTCTCAGCCTCAATGCTGGAGCTGCCGCCGTTGCTGCTGCTGCTGGTGCTGCTGCTGCTGCTGGTCCACAGCCTGCCAGAGCTCCTGCATGCTCTACCCACCTGTCACCATGCAGAGAAAAACATTTCATTCACACCGCAGATACATGTCACTAGCTCTCACAGAGAACCACAAGCATTTACAATAACTGTCAAATCACCGAGTTTTGGGTGAAAATATCTATGACTTTATCTGATATGCGTATCTGCCTTTCAAAGCATGAGCATGCACAGACAGCAAATGTCAGAGCCAGGAGCACTTCATTTAGCAAATATTATAGCAGCATTTACAGGGAGCGTCCTGGTGGTATAGAGGTGCAGAAGAGAATCAAATGTGCAGGACTCTGTCGCGTGCATGTCGTATATGTGCACAGAGTACTCTGAATATGCCGCATGCATGCTATCATTACTTATCTTGTAGAACAAACTCCTTCAGAAGTTATTCCTTATGGTAGGTATGACTTTTAACACAAACCTGTACACAATGCACCACAAAGTAGAACCACTCTGAGAGACTTTCAACACCACTGTTACTTCAATGGACAACCTCCCAGCAACGCAGTACATTCCCAGAATAGAAAAAGGACTGGTTATTGACTCTGCAGTACGCCCAAGTGGGCTTTATGATTTAGTGCAGTGAGCCGTCAACTCTCCGAGCAATGTGCGCCAAACAAAAAACATTTTATCAATATTCCATCAGGCAGGAGCCCTCTCTGTTAATATAGTGCCCAGACGCATCTTAGCACCCCACAAGATCGTGCATTCATGCAGCAGCTGCCCCGCAGCTCTTGGGACAGTCTTGAATTAAATGGATGGAACGCCACTGGCCAAGGCTTTTTTCTTCATTATTCTTGTTTTCTGTCATATGTTGATTCACTGAGCATGTTTTATCTCTGCAAATTTTGTCACTTACAGCTAAACATTGATGTGCAAGACAGAAATAAATGTGTAATGAGATTAATGTGATTTTTTAAAATATGCATTTGAATAATTAAATAATTCTGAATTCTATGTAAGCAGGCACATTAACATGTGTGATTATTGCTGCCATATTTCAGGACAGCAGTGTGATTAACAGCCAGGGAGGGAAAAAGATGCTCAATATTGCTGCACTTTATATAAATTGTATATTACCTGATGAGTCCTTTTATTCTGAAGAGGTTGCTGAACTCCATGTTGAACTTGTTTCAGGCTTGTTGAACTCCGTACGTAGAGGAGTCAGTCTTCAGCATTATGGAAATATGAAAATTAAAGCACTACACCCATGTAAGAAATTCATTGTGTTATTCTCTTTTATCTAATCTAGTTTAATGATTTAAAAAAGAAAGTTAATTAGCTGTCAGAATTATTCAGGTTAGAAGTCATGCAGCCACACTTCTTTTCATATTGTACTGATGACAACTTAGAAGAATGTCTTGCAAAAAAAAAATAAAAAATTAATAACAGTTATCCCAGATGTGTTAGTGTTTTGTTTTTGTTTTTTTTTTAACCAATTCCGCTTTGGATTAATTCCAACTGCATTATTCATATCAGCAGTTTTGCTTTTATCCAGAGTGACATAATATGTAATATATAAAAAACAAATTTTAGATGTTAATAATTTCTGTTTGTGGAATCTGTGATTATGAAAAAAAAATGTTGTAGCTTGTTAGCCTAACTAAAGCAGTGAGTAAATAGTTACAGTTGTCAGATTAATTGTCATTGTTTTTCCCACCACCTCCCTTTCCCCTGTACTGCACACAAGCATGAACATGCAGAAATGTTGTTGATTAGTTTGAGCCATTTTGTTTCCCCGTTTATAGAGGCAGGACTGTGTACAAACACTAGATTTGATTTCAGCGCACAGAACAGGCAGCTAGTGGACCATGAGGAGATATTCAGTGAATGGAAAAGTGTATTGGATTAGAATCACTGATTCTACCTTTAAGGGATGTAGATTCTCAGAAGTGGAAAACGTTTATTTATTTGTTCGTTGTATTTATTTTGGAAGGCAATTGGGAGCATTTGTTCTTACAGTAAATGGTCAACAGTCAAGATGCACGTGGATCCAGTCTAAAAGTTGTTCTTTTTCAATGTTATGAGGAAAGGGAGGGGAGAATCTCTGGGAAGGTAAAAATGGCCTTTTAGTGCTGTCTGTGCCCTGAAGACCTGCGGTGGTGTCAGTACAGGGTTTACAGGCCCAGCGCTAGAAAAATCTTGCCAGAGTGGTTGTAAGTGCACATTAATATATCAGCAAATTGAAACCAAGTAAAAAAAAATATTTCTACCCACTGGGGCACAGCTAAAAAAAACTCTGTATTTGCTGAATTAACTACTTTCTGACGCACTCAGTAAAAAAATATACACTTAGTAAATGCAGGACTTATGGCAGAACAATTGATCTGCATTGATTAATATTCTGAGGTTGTAGTTTTGAGTGTGTCTGCTCCTTCTGTAGAATAAAATTTAAAAAAAAAAAAACTCCTTCATTGTGTCAGTACATTGAAGCCATGGATATGAAATGTGAAAATGCGATGTCACACCTTTTCATCATTCCAGCCACTTTGATCCTTATTGCAAATTTCTTCCATCATAGCTTGATGACTATATTTATTTCAAAGAAAGAACAAACTAACATACACTCCAAGTGTATTGTATTGGTTCTCAATGACTGATTTCAGTGATATTGTAGCTCACAAGAATACAATGCACATCAGCACTGCTTTTCACTGTGTAGTGCTGCAGACAGCCTGTACTGTACGGGAAGAGCTTCAGTATTAAACTACAGTTTGCATCCAGCTTATTTGGCTTTCATGCTTTTGTATTTTTCAATATTTCTACATTTCCAATGGCAGTTTGCACTGTACGCTGGGATTAAGGTGCCGGCAGGGAGGAAGGTTTCTGTAGTGAAATCAGTAAGACAGCGCTCTGTGAAGGGACACAGAATATGTAGCACTGCTTGTGTTGTGGATTATGATATTCATCATATGGCAGCTTGCCATTAAACATGGTGTGGTAATCCAAACAGCCCTCTGTGATAAGTAGATGCTGCCGCAGATGATTGCAGCCCTGAGGAGATGCGAGTTGAGCTGCTGAATTGAAGCCCAGTCCAGTCGCCTCTAGAGAAGAGGGCCACAGACTGCTCTGAGATGAGCACTCTTCACAGCTATCAGAGAAATAGATGACACTTTACTTAGAGTGGAAATCAGTGGATCCATGCCGTGGGATCACCACAGAGCAGTACAATAGGATGTGTTTAATGATTAATGAAATCCAGATCTGGTTGGTGAAATTTGCAACTGTTGACTGTGCAATAAAATCTCTGCAGTAAAAACCCTATATATGGTTGAAATTGTCTGTGAAATAAATATAATGTATAATTAGTATGAAAACATTATGCAGAAGTTTTATTTTATTATTTTTTTATCCTTGCTGGCAGCCAGTGGTATCACAGCTAGTGGGATTTTGGAGATAAGCAAGCTCTATTAATCAAATGTTTAGTGTTATTAAGTGGGAGTGAGTGTCCAGTTTGGGTAGAAGATTGGAAAATAGGATTAGCTATAGTAACCTAGTTCCATTTGCAAGTTAAGCTAAGTTGATTTTAATGGATCTTGGTTCTGGGCTTTGCAGTGGTTCTTAGGTTGTCTTCTTAATGCAAAAAAGCGACGTTACAGATCGTTGAGAACTAAATGACCTGTTTGGTGGAATATGAAGGAATGGACAGGTAAAGTTTCATGTTCATTCATACTGCAGATTTATAAAGGGGCTGACTGAGGTGTATGCTTAAAAATACTCTTTGCTGAAATGTGCAAGTGGGGACATTTTCATTTTCAGTGTCAGTTGAAAAGCCACATCCCACCAGTCACGAAGCTTTGCTGAAAGCCAGCTGTGAGCTGAGGTTGAATGCAGACATTTTGGACAGCGACCGCATCATAATTCTCTCCTGGCAAAATGAAATCATCCAAAGTGCGAATAGGTGACCCCAGCAGAATGCGTACAAGGCGACGGATGTGCAAAACTTGCCGACACGACATATTATATGGTCCTTCAGTCTTGGCACAGTGGCAAATAAGGGATTTGATGGGGAGCACTAGAGCAGTGGCTTGAGTGGCAGAATGCTCCTAAAGCCCCAGCTAGTTCTAATGAGGCAGCTTGATGTAGCAACCAGGTCCACTGGGCACAGGAAGGACCAGATGTCGCTCGTACACTCGCTCAATCCTTCCAGCACAGCCTGCATTCACCGTTCAGCCCATCTGCTGCTACCAAGCACAGTCAATATTTAGCCACTGGGAAAAGGACAGACACGCTCTGCACCTGGATCATTACAGTGCCTCTGGAAAATTGGAGGTATTTTTTTCTCTAAGCCTAACTAAGAAAAAGTAAACAACTTGTTTTCAACCCACTCTCTGTAACCCCTTGGACTTCACCTCCTGATGTTTCAGATACTTCTTTTCAGTTCCGTTAACAGTGTATACTAATGAGGAGAAAATATAACACATCTCATTGCGAGATCACATCTAGGAACAGTTGAAAAAGGCTCACAGATCATGTTGCATGACTCAGCAGTGAATCATGGGTTGCCAAGGCATCAGTGAGCAAAACTGACAATGATGCAATATGCCAATTCTCGCCTAAAGATGAGACATTAACAAATCACTGAAGAGGAAGAAAATAAGAATACATTTCCTGCAGAGAAAGTGGTGGAATATCTTTCTCAGTTTTTTTCTTGCACATTCTGCGTGACAAGTGTCTGTTATATCAGTTAGCTAAAGACATTCTGATCTGCAACTGTGTTACCAAGGCTGACAAGGAAATGTGATAAGTAGTGAAAGTTTAGTTCGAGATGAGAACTTTATACCAATAAAAGACTTCTAAATATCCCTAGTAATGCAGCTACAGAGCCAGCCCAACAACAAATACTGAAGCTGTCCATCCTCACCAGAAAAACAATACAGGTGGATTATTTCTGAGTGTTAAAATGACCAATGTTTGGGTAGGTGACTTCTTAGAGTCGTGTGAATAAGTACATGTAAAATCTCTGAGCTTTTTAAAAAGGCAGTGGTGTCATCACCATTTTACATGGGGTGAGATTTGTCACCTTAATAACTGAGAAACAGAGAAGCTTGTTGTGAAAAACTGTTAAACGCAATCCATGTGAAAATAAAGTAAATAACCAAATAGCAATTCAAATATGTCTAAAAATCCCATACAGGACACAAACCCAACTCTCCTTGGGGAAAGTTCTTTGCAACCACCAAACCCACCACCTAAAGTAATACTTCTTTCATTTACTCCTGATTCATCTCCTGATTCATATTGATACCTTATCATATGCGAGTGTATAGAACAACACTCAGCAATTATGGCAACTATTTCAATTACAGCATCCATCCAACCATTATCTATAAATCATTTAATCCTCTGTAGCGTCATGGGGGGCTGGAGTCCATCCCAGCTGACATAGGGTGCACGCAGGATTCATCTTGGACAGATCACTAGTCTATCACAGGGTCACACAGAGAGACAACCAAGCACACTCATTTTCACACCTACGGACAATTTAGAATCACCAGTTAACCTTAGTGTGTCTTTGGACTGTAGAATGAAGTCTGAGCACCGTGTAAGGACCTACGCAAGCACAGGGAGAACATACAAACTCCACACAGAAAGATCCCAGGCTAAGTTTTGAACCCAGGACCTTCTAGCTATGAGGTGACAGTGGTAACCCCCTCATCATCATGCTGTCCCTCAATTACAGCAGTGACTTAATAAGTACAATACCTGTTCAGTACAGCTTTATCATCTAGTTCTTCCTCTAAATTTGTACGGTCTGTATGGCCTCCTAATAAACACTAGGCCTGAAGTTTCCTCTTTCTTGGCTTCTGAGACATTGGTACCACACCTATGAATTGAAATGCAAGGAGTGATCCTTCATATGCATTTATCTATGTTGAGCATGTAGTGGTAACCACTGAGGATTTAGTTACTGTACCTTGATGTCAACAGTTCACTTTTATAGCATTAGGCACAGCAGCAGGATCCTAATTTCAGATAGCCCAGCTGTCGAAATTCATAGTTGATCTCTGCTGAGTGAAACACATGTATTGCATGCATTGTGCTGTAAATGTCTCCTGGGCAATCCAGGATAACTATGTGCTCATTCTCTGAGGAGTGAGTGTGCTGTTGAACATGATGAAATAACAGTAAAACTGCTGTACACTATTACCCCGCATCCCCAGTTCCAAGATTAAAACACAGGGAAGGCTTTAGAAAATCTCACCTCTATATGTAGGAGTACGCTCTTGTGCAAGTTTGTGTATTGGTGCTGTGCATTTTTGCTTGTATTCAATATTAAATGTCTTTAAGGAGAGACAACCTCTGTAAAGCCCGGATAACATATCCTGTATTAGTTCTTCTCCCAGCATGGCCTGTGCCATTTCTTGTACAGTGGATTTATATACTGATTCATAGCACAGCATGCTTTGCTACTGCAGCCCCAGTCTGCTTACATAAGGAACTTGAATGGGTGTGTTCATGTCAGCTTTATACCTCGGCTTTCAGGCAAAAAGAGAAGAGTTGTTTTACCACCAGTTCTCAAGTTATGAATTGGATCTTAACATCATCATGTGCGGCTCCGATGAACTGAAGAGCTTTTGTTGGAGTTCATTTGCATTGCATGGAGCACTTACTAAACAGTACGTGCTTGGCTTGAGTCTATTATGAAAATGAAAGTTAATTAACAATCACTTTTTCTTAGTTCCAACATATATATGCTAAAATATTTGATGCCTATGTGTTTTTTTCAAGTCTTTTAAAGCAGCTCTATGAAGATTAAGAAATCTTTTGGATTACTTTGGAGAATCAGCCTGCACCACTTGAGTATCAGCTGCAACCAACACATCTACTTGTGAACCTCTGAAAAAGCTACATCAGTAATGTGCAGAATGGCTCCATAATGGGCAGAAACTAAAAAGAACAGCTTGTGGTCTTGGTCAGATGAATAGATGAATATGAAGGACCTGGTAGAGCTGCAGGTTGCCCTTCATACCAATTATGAAGCTGTTACAAAAACATCCATCTGTCCATTATTCAGAGTCAGGTCAGGGTGGCAGCAGTCTAAGTAAGTTAGTGGAGACAGCGCTCACTTCGGCAGCTCCTTCCGCAGCGCCCTGACAAAACAGTTTAAGTCAGTTTTAATCACATGTGCATCAGAATTTACTACTTGCATTCTGGCAAGTCTGCCCTGAAAACTAATTGTGACAAGGAAGCTACTCACAAGTTCATACTGTAAAATAGTCTTATATCAGCATTTGGTAGACACCAAGCATTTAAATTATGAACATTGTAGAAGAGGTCAAGTGGTTTTATATAGACTTCAGTTGTTACAGTAGCACTACACAGCAGCACCAATACACCACCATGTCTGCTCATGGCTTGAGGTTGATAACTCAAAATTTACTGTGAATATAGGACTGCATGTCACATTACCGCTTGAGCTCACTGCCACTTTTTCATGTCATTAAATACACATCTAATGGGGATGTTATGAGGCCAATGTGCCTTGAGGGCCAAACTGCCCTTTTCAATTTACGCCTCTGTAATTACGTTCACATCAGACATGAAACACAGGGATAGCCCTAGTCACTGAAGAACCAGGGCACAGCTTCTCCGGCTTAAATGATCGGTTAGAAAAGCACACAAGACGTAAAAACCTTGAGATATAATTGTGTGCGCATGAGATTGCTGTTCTGTTTTTTCCCTGAGTATTTTGTTCCCACAGAGGAGGAAAGCCAGAGGGGCAAACAGTAAAGCAGAAAAGACTTGAGTAGAATTCATTCTAAGGTCACTAAGAAATCTTCATGACATTTCTGAACAGTAAAATAAAATGGTTTACTTGAGTTTACAGAAAAATTGCCTCATCAGAAAAAAAGGCTCTTTTTCTAAAACAGCATTTGTTGCCATTGAGGAGTCCTGGGAAGCCTGTGGCTATTATTATTCTTTCCTAATGCCTCCTTGTCAATAGTTTCAGGGTAAATTGAGGCCCATGAGTGGAATGCTGGGTTGTATATCTCTTCTGTCAGTTTTCATGCCCTTCAATCGACAGCATGCAAAATGCATGCCTCTCTACTTGTAAACACAGGATGATAAGGCAAACAGCCCTAATAATCTCTGATTCCCATGACCCACTGCTGCACACATCATACACATCTTGGAGGCCTCATTTCCATTTGGAGTGGCAGCCTGGTTCAGGGATTTCCTTTTGTCGTTTCAGCCAAATGCCTTCAGCGGAGGCAGGTGTATCGTTGTCTGTTAAAAACCTTCTGTGCTGTGCACTGTGTGTACTGTCGGAAATATTTTTGGTATAATTGGCCCGATGCAATGTTTATGAAAGTGCATTAAATGAAATTGAGATAGTATCTAACCCAACAGCTTCATCATTTTTTCAGCGGTTCCCTTTAAGTGCAAAGTGTTTGGCTACAATGGATACTGTGAGTGAAGAAATATGCCTAAAGTGCTTTGAAAGTCAAGCGTTGTGCATTTGTAGCTCAAGTACTATGTTCAGTTTGCAAATGAACAGATGCAAAGTGTCACAGACTTTCTCTTGTTGACTCCCACAAGTTCTGGAGTTTGCACAGAAAAATCAGCACTGTGGAGAAATGAGAATAAAGCTCATCACATTTTGATATTTTGTGATATTCAATCATCATATTCAATCATTTGCTTTCCTAATTCCACATAGGCAGACGCATTGTAGTGTTATTATCAAGCAATACAAAATGTAGCTTGTTAAGCCCTGATCTATTTTCTTCCACAAGGTGACCCCTCAGGCAGTGTTCCTCTTCCCCGAGACTGTCAACAGCAGATGCTTGCCTTCCATCTTCATCTCCACTGTGCCTCTTGACCTAAACAGCCTTGGAGCAATTCTCCCTTTAAATGGCTTGTGACCTTTGGGTGCTGCTGCTGCTGAGCCGCCATCTGAGCTAATAATATCTCATCAGAATACAATCGCCAGAGATGTAAAATCCAGCTTCTCAAGCTGTGCCAGGAGGATATACCCAAAACCCCCAGAGGGTTCTCTATCCATGGTTCCAAAAAGGCCCCCACTCAGGAAATACAACATGGCAGCTTACACTTAAATGTAGCATCAATTGCCAGTTTCTCATTTACAAGTTGCTTTGCTTTTTTTTTTTTTTTTTTATCTTTGAAGCTGGCTTCTCATCAGTGTGTGGAAGAAAAAGCAAGCCTCTGTAACATATGGTGTTTGTTGGCACTTTTCAGGTAAACACTTTGAGGATTTATATCCAACACCAAAGTGTAAATCAAAGTTAGTCCTTTTTTGTTTTTAACCGTTATCTGTTGGCAGGTGTCTTTGGCCTGCATCCACTTATTCTAGAATCCATTGGCCAAGCTGCCTCTCTCCAACAGACGTTGATGCATCAGTCTGCTTTGTGTGCAGGAACCACATTAATTCAGGACAAGGGATAAAAGTTACCTCCAAATACAGGAGGGAGAGAAAAAATGAGGCGGTTTTGAAGCAGATGGTCTCTAACAGGGTGCCCGCATCTGCAGCATGTGGAGTTGAGAAAAACAACACAGGAAGAAGAGGAGGGACGAAAGAAGCACCCAGGAGTGATGTAACAGAGACACAGCCATCACAGTTGCTTGATGGGTTTTCAGCTCACATGGTTATTATACCTGCTGATTACTTCATTCAAACCTTCTTAAACATTCAGCAATTATTTTATGATATTTTATGTGAACTAAAATCATCTTGATAAGGGTAAGTAGACGGGGCTTGTGTTGATTTCTGTGGAAATCTAAAAGCACATCTATATTTTTATATTTTCTGGTTCTCAAAACTTGCAACCTTCACATTTTTTAATGGCAATAAAAGCCTACCATCAGCAGGCAGCAGCTGCAGTGACAGCAATGAAAAGAACAGAATGCTTACATATCCTAGAAGCCCAAGTTGCTTCCTTTCAGCTGTCTGTGTTACCAGAGGACTGAAAGGAAACAACTTGGGCTTCTAGGACATGTAAGTCTCCATGGAAAAGTTTGGCAGCCGTTTGTGACAAGGAGAAATGAATGAAAGAAGCATGACAAAAAGCTCATCTCATTGCTTGATAGCAACAACTGCTTTTCTCTCAACCTGAAGAGGGACCCTAAGAAGATTGCATCACTCATATTTCTTTCTGTTCTCAGATTACTTTGATATATGCAGTGCAGCCAATCCTATTACGGCCAGGCGCAAAGGACCACTGAGTTCTGTTCTGTGCTTTCCCCAGCTCAGCATTTTATACCTATGTGGAGAATTATGATTCTGTGATATAGGCAAGGTCAGGTTGTTGGTACCTTACCCCTTGCCCTTTGATTGGATGTTTTAAATTTTGTCACGCCTGGCCTTCAGCCCACTGTCAGCTCACCCTTGAGAGTCCCACTCTAGAGGAACTCTCCCTGAGCAGTTGCAGGAAAGTGCTAGTATATAGAGTATGCTTTTAGCACAGAATGAATCAATCTGAGAGAAAGACTTTAAATGGGGAAATATGACACTGTTGTTTCATTTTGCCTGGTTCCATACATGTCAGGTTGGCGCTGAGCACAGTCTGTCTGGCAAAAGTGTTTTTATCCCCTGTAATTTCTGAGGATCGATAGATGCAGTCAGTGACCCACAAAGCTCCAAGGTTGACTAGAGGTCTATTTATAGCAGCCGGTGTGTTTGCCCCATGCTGACACTCAGCACCATTGAACCATCAGTTGTAGTGTGAGTTCAGGCTTGTTAGAGAAATAGGTGCCAGAGTTAACTACTCGGTGATAAGATGGCGGGGCTGGGTTTGGTATTAGTGGTGCTGATGATGGAGGCAGAAGTGTAAAACTTGACTAGTGAAGTGAGGAAATGAGGTCAGCGGTACTTCCGCTACAAATGCTTCCAAGAGTTTGTTTATGAGTCACAGCTGTGAGTTAATGCAAAGTGAATAGGGGTTTCATGGAGCGCACTGCAAAATCCCAAACTGTTATATTAAACTCACATGGTGTGGAAGAGCAAGTAATCAATTACAAGCAAAATAAATTGGATGGCAGGGAAGGAAAGGATGGACAGCTGATGACATATTTATCAAGGCACAATCACCACCGAGGAATTTTCCAGCTCTGCTCGCCCTGAGTGACAGATGGAGAGTGCTGCCTCTTTAACAGCTTCCCTGGGAGACAAGTTTTAAGGAAATGGGACCATGCAGTACATTTTAGCTATTTGGGGAGGAGACTTGTGTTTCAAAGCTGGAGGGCATGTAATAAAGAATTCATCTTTTACCTGAAATGATAAAACGAAGGAGGTTGAATTATGCATCTAATCCCATTGCTTGCATTTCTAACTAAGTCAGAACTTGCTATATAAAGCTGATGAATCCAAGACAATGAGCTACTTTCCTCAGAGTGTATATGTTATGCCATTTTAATTAGCACAGAGAAAGTCACACGGAGGGGCTCATCTAGGTGATAAAAAGAAAGAAGTCATGTTTTCAGCTTGCAGCTTGCTCCTCTGTCCTACACTAGGATATTAGCTTTCTCACTGACCAAACAATGCAGCTCCTCAGGCTATCCTCCCTCACGAAGATGCGATTGCTACGGAGAGGACAGCAACTGCGAGGCATGTTTGTTTTTCTGGCCCACAGTGCATGCTCCAAATGAATCATACAAATGTTTATTTAAAGAGATTAATTCCTCTTACTGTGTATTATTCATCAGGTTTTTGTGGGCATCCCGCCTTATAATGTAGCTTGTCATTTTCTCCAGCTGACTGAAGCAAGGCTAAATTGTCCTGAATAATTCAGGGGGATGGTAAATAAAACAGCAGACGAGCCTGGCGTTTGCCTGCATGGAACAGACTGAAAGGACTTTTCGGTCTCCAGGTGAGGAGTCTTCTCCTCTTTCAAAAGCAGGGATGCAAGAGAGAAATGCACATTATTTAAGCTCGGAAACACTGGGCCTTCATCCAACACAGGAAGCTACTCTAGGAGATTGAGGAGGGAGGGAGGAGCAGAGGACGAGCAGTTGGCAGCTCATAGCTGAGCCTGGAGTGGGAAACAAACAGTACCAGCGAACAGAAGGCAGGACCTCAGAGGAGGGAAAGGCTCGCAGGGCTGGACAGCACAGCATCAGAGCAAACCCTGCGGTGGTGTAGTGAAGACCTGGCACAGCCTGGAAAAATGTCCTCTGACATTATCTGAATTTCATTTTGCAATCCATCTGAAAATACATGCAGTTGTATGCAAAAGTTTAGCCACCACTGGGTGAATTATATATTTTGAAGATTTTTGAAATGCCCCCAAAGCAAACAGATAAAAATCAGCGTTCCTTCATATATGAATGCACTATGTTATATTTCACAAACTTTAAAAAAGAATTAATAGAATTATACAGTAAAATTGGCATTTCCAAACATGTTTGCATCTGTTTACCTAATAAGTCTTAACTGACTCACTAGTACTAGTTTGAACTTTTGAAATTAGGAATTGTGAGCTGATGGTAATATTAGAGTTGATACAATTGTTGCCTCTTCACACCTTTTCGTAATACTCAACAATGACAGGCTCCAAATAGGATCTTACCAGGATCTGAAAATGAAGCTAATCAATGCCTTCAGTACAAAGACCATTGAAAGACACCAGTACACTCCCAGATTTCACATTTCAAAAGAATTGACATAAAAGTGAAAGTCAAGACAGAAGCTGGAAGACCGAAACAACTTTCACATAAAACTGCACGTCTGCTGGGCAGAGAGTCTAAGCAAAGCCCCCACACAGGTGCAAAGGAACTGTAGGAAGGTTTAGCTGACACAGGAGTGGTGCGCCGTTGCTCCACTGTGCAGCGTTGGTTGTACAAAGCAGAGAGTCATCAGAAAGAAACCTTACCTATGGCCTCATCAAACCAGCCACTGTTAGAAGTCTAGAAAAACCATGTGGATAAGCCAGAGTCATTTTGGAAACAAGTGCTGTGGACAGATGAAGTTAAAATTGAGCTCTGTGGCCACAATTACCAAGGTATGTTTGGCTAGAAAAGAAGCAGAATTTGATAGAAAGAAAGAGTGAGAGCGGAATTATGTAACTGCCAGTGGCATGGGTAACATTAAGAAGAATCGATTCCACTAAAAACCAGCAAATGCTGCATGCAAATGCAGTCAGTTAAAAAACTATAAAGTCTGGCTCCTAAATATCTACCTCAAATCCACCATGAATTGTTCCTAGAAATACAAGCTGAAACATTTAAGTGTAGCCCTCACAGTTCAATGAAATGAACATTATTGAAAATCTCTGGGTAGATCTTATACATATCTAAATACCTCAAAACCTGAAGCGATGTGCAAAAAAGAATGGGAACACATTTCTGAAATAATAGTTTAAAAAACTCATAAAAAGCATTTGCAATCTGTCAAGGAGTGAAATACTACACATTAACTTAGTAGGGCTTTCTATTTTTTGTAAGTTCATAAAACAAAAAGTAAAAATAACAAACAAACAAACATTTGCAGCAACATTTGTAAAATGCAATTAGGACACAAAGAAGGCTTATTTCTAATGTACGCTTATGTGTTATAGCTGTTATACAGGTTGCATTGACTTTGCTTCACTTCAAAATCAACTATATGTATCTTTTCCTATTTTTCAAGTACTGTATAGAAAGAAATGCATAACACCCAACCACACATAAATCCTTGCATTCTTATCATCAGTGCTGTGGTGTCTGTCCTTTGTGCTGCCCCATAAGGGCTACAGTGAAGGCTGGACGTTAACACAGTGCAGTAGTAATGCAGTATAATGTGTCCTTTCAGGCTTCATCTCAGGTTTTAAACATCAGTGATATGTTTTTCCATTGGCACTCCAAGTGCTGAGAAAATGAATGATCAGGTTTCAGACTGTGGTACTTTCTCAGTATAAAAGGAAATTGTACAACACAGTCTAATGGGGAAGCACAAGCACAGAAAAAATGCAGCAGACCCTGAGGGAGGCTCAGTGGTGTCTAGTGTGTTTAGGCTACTTTCTATGTTGGCTCTAAATACATTTTTCATCAACCTGAAAATTTCTGTCCCTGTGTAAACCCGTGTATGGAATTTCTTTAGTTAAATTTTAAATGATCTAAGATCAAAGTAATTCAAATTGGCATAGAATCGGAGGGAGAATTTCATAATGTTTTCTCTGTTCAGCTTGGATGGATTTTTAGATGAGACTAGGTTAAGTTTGATTTTCTATTAATTCAATTTCCAACTTGGATTTTCTTACGGGTGTGTATAAATGTGTTGACTAAATGAATCTGTTTCCACTTTAAAATGTCAGCGACGCTCTGTGGAATCCAAGGAAAACATGCTTTGCATTATGTAAAACACTAGTGCTAACAGGACATAGATATGATTCTAGAGAAGTGACCATAATAATAGAAATGAGAGGTGATAAAAACTAATGGACACTCGCAAACCATCAAAGAACATTTCCAATGAACAGCCTCATAAGATGCTATCTTGACTGGTGTCTCATAAGGAAGTCATTGGAGGTGGTTGGAGATGCCAGTCTCCTGCTGTGGATAACTGGTAGTCGACACAAGTCTGAGGGCTTCTCTCAAAGCTATATGTTTCAGAGGAATCTTAGCTTAAGTAGCAACATGTGTGGTTTACAGCACAATTTGTGCTCCGATCCAGATATTACATTTATTAATCAGAAGGTAAACTTAGAAGACAGATTAACAGATTAAGGGAAATTAATAAAAATAATCCAAAAGCTGGCAATGATATTAGTTTATAAGAGCCCTTACCCATATCTGATGCTATTTGTGGTATAAGTTCAGTTTACATCTTTATTTTTAATAAATTCTCGTTTTTAATAATAGAAAACATAGAAGTACTTAATTGATGCATCCGTAGTAATTAAAACAATGCGGTTCACACTGCATAAATGAGTTAACCCAGAGGTGACTTCTATGAACCCACTATATAAAAAAATAAGCAGATCTTAGAAACATAAGGTTAGTCCCAATTGTACAGTGCAAAATAATTACAAATATTTTACTAATACTTTCAAATGGCCACTTTAGTTATTCTTAATTTTCTGCATCTTTTTGTCAATACTTTTTAGTTATAAAAAGCACTGAATCAGAAAACTCCCTGTAGTGTGAAAGGAGTTGCTACCGCAGAGCCATGGAAACTAAATCACAAGTTCAGGTTAAAAAGAAATGATTCAGGGGCGCTCCTAAACGGGTTAAGCAGGCGACCCATGTACAGGGCTGGTCCCCGACGCAGCGGTCTGGGTTCAATTCCCGCTCACGGCCCTTTGCTGCATGTCTTCCCCCAACTCTTTCCTATCCAATAAAAGCAAAAAGGGCAAAAAAAATAACTTAAAAAAAAAAGAAGTGATTCAAAGCTACTGGAAATCAGCCTCAGGGTCCTCTCAATGAAACCCTAATGAGCAGATGGAAAGAAGCTGCCCGCCAAGGCGAAGGGTTAGTTGAGGTAATGAGCAGAGTTCTTGAACTTACTTCGGACACCAAGGGGGCAAGTGTGCCTGGAAAATGAAAACAGGTCTAAAGAAGGCCTGATAGAGGCTTAAAGTATCTGGGGGGAAAAACAAGTGATCGATATACACTACTTTCATATTTAGTAGTCATAGAATATATCTTCACAATTAGTCAGTTAATCTATTTAACCAGTAACATAAATACAAATATTTATGTATAAGTATTAGTGTCAGTTATTTTCTGTTTGATAATGGCATGGAAAAATTAACTGTTGGTTTCTGTGTAATTCTTCTGTTCCTCACACACGATAGCAAACTAAATATATTTGGATTCTGGGCTGATTAGAACATTTCAACAGGACAGTTTGACCTGTGTGGCTCTAAAAATGCCCTTTTCACTATTGTTCTGCATTTTATACAGAAAACAATCAATATAATAATCTGCATATTGATAATACCATAATCTTTAGTTCATTTTTTTCCAGAGAATACAGTTAGATGTTCATTTTCATGCTTGCCTACACAGGACACTGCTCCATGGAAAATATTAAAATACTGTACATGCACACACATCTGTGCACTGGGAAATGATGCAATTATTACACTTCCTAGCAATCTGTATATTTCTAATATTAAAATGATTCAGTTGCTATTTGTATAAACATGATATGCAGCAAAATCCAAATTGCCATTGCAGAGCCACGAGTTTATTCCAGTAATTTTCTGTTCATGTTAAGATTATCATTGTCCTGTTGGGAATCAAAAAAGCAGCTCCTGGGTTCTGGGTCCTTAGAGCCATCTGTATGAATTTATAGATAGTGGGAATAGTGCTCTTATACATGGCCATGCTGTTATCAAGTCAACTTTTCAATTCTCATCACTATTAGTTTCTATATCAGTAACTTGTGTTTGTTGTACCCATGGACTCAATTCAACATTATCTGCCCCCAAGTCTTCTGTATACTTCATTCATTCAAATGCCATTCTTCACTCATTCTTGCCTTCTTCCTTCCCCCAGCACTCCTGTAATACCACCTATAATATCACCTTTTTTAGCCTTTTACAATGTGTCAGAGTTTGCCTCCTACATGTACCACCCTCCTAGACACTCTGGTCAGGAAGTTATCTATAACTGTTTGAAAATAAATAAAAAGTGAATCAGAATTTCTCTCGAAGAACACCCTGAAGCCCATAAACCAAGGTTATAGGAGGTAGAGGTATCCTAGTCCTTATTTCTGCCAGCAAAACCCTCCACTAAAATCTGAAGTGAGCATAAGCTCAGAGGAGCTCTTATTTCATTAGCAGCTGGGTTCTGTGAGCATCTCCAGTATAACACAGGCTTTGCAGTCCCCCAGGAGACTCCAGAGTGGCTGTGCCAAAAGTCAGGAAATGATTCACCGTCTCTCATTCTAATCCCCACCACCACCTTCACATGAGAGCTGTGAGAGACAGTACAGCTCTTGTCTTCATGTGATAAAGCACATGTACACCATTGTCTGGACCATTCTCCATTGTGAATATGCAGAAAACACTGGCTTAGGATTTGTCAGTGTTCTCCACAGACGCCACCCCCAGCAAGCCATGCCGAGCCTCTAGAGGCAGTCACTCCCCATTAACCAGCCTAATCACTGAACATGCTGCTGTCTCCCATTAATGGACTGACAGTGCTGGGCAGCATCTGGGATGTGAGTTGAGTGGCACAAGGCCTGCTTGACTGAGCACCTTATTGGCCCGTCAGCGCGGTGAGCTGCTTAGTGTTGTGTTGTGTGATCTAATGAGATATCCTGCCTGGTAGTCACCGCATGAGGATAAGGGGCTGTTCCTGATGCTGAGATGAGCACTACAGGGGCCTGGGAAGGAAAAAGACACCGACCACCTCCTGTTTGGCAGTGGATGATGATATCTCTCTTTCTTCTGGACAGTTGTCATCATAGATTAAAAAAGAGAATTCACCATCGTCATGTGAAATCACTGTTCCTCGACGTATCAGTAAAGTTTTATTTAAATGACCTTTTCATTTCAGTAAATCACAGCAATTCCATTATCACACACTAGTTTATTTATCAAAATGCACAATTTGGGAAGTAATTATTTAACCTAATATTGGTCCAATTGAAAACAAGTAAAAAGACACATTACTGAGATTGTAAAAATCTTACTCTTCACTTACTCTCTAGGAATTTCATGTGATACTTGTATATCTCAGTATACTGTGTTAGTGCAACAGTCTGAAAATGTTGTATCACAAGATTTTCTTTGATCAGGATGAGGGTTAAAAAATGTTTGCCTTCCTTTCAGATTTCTGTTTGAATTTATAGTAGACATTGCTACAACAGTGCTCCTACTTTACTGATGCCTGACACTGAGAAAATCAGCCAGTCAGCCAATCAATATAGTTCACAAAGAATGTGTGATTTACACTGTGCATGTATTGAACACATGGTTCGAACTCAGCCCTACTCTCATTTCTGGCATTGATATGTTTTAGTTGGTCCCTCTCTGTCAATAATTGAAACATATTCTCCCAAAGACATTCTCAAAACATCTCTTAATAAGGCACCCTGTGGCAATTTGCACTGTGTTGGAGGAAATAGAGAGTGTCAAGGTGTTTTCTGTCTCCCACTGTGCTCAGAAATCCATAGTAAAAGTAGAGAATTGGCTGTAGTAGCCATTTTACTACTGAATTACACTTAAGGGTCCAACTAGAATCATACAAAAAACAAGCTTCTCCTATCGAGTGCCTTACAGACTAGCTTGTAGAAGTTTTCTCAAAGCTTTGGAGTTCAGCTGAAGCAAAGTTAGAACTGCATTCTGATATCTCTTGGTGTTGGTGAAATCAGAATAGATATTGTTTTTTGTAAGTACGATGATACAACATAATATGATATTGTAGTGATCCACAAAAAAAAAAAATCTCATTTTCTTCAAGAGTCTCAAAATTTCACTTTCCATGGTGGGGCATTAACAGTAATGTTGGCTATTTGTCAACTGTGCTCTCAATATTGTACCAAAACAGCTCACGGACTGTGTGCTGAATATCCAATAGTTGAAATTGTTTGCTCTGAAAGTTCAAGAATAGGTTTCACAAGTTCTTTGTTTCAAAGTGAGAAAATTAAAAGATTCCATACACTGGCCAAAATCAAACTTGCTCTGGGTCAGTTTGTACTATGTATCACCAGAAATGAACTGAATGTTAGAATACATGAATGGCAACATGAATGTTGGCAACAACAAGCTGGGGTTATGAAAAATGTGGCCCTCATTTTTGAAAATTGCAAAATGGGGCAGAGTACCTTCAGTGACTGAAAAATGAAAGATTTTGTTGACTGGGCTGTTGCAACCCTATCTTGCAAAAAATATGTTCAGATACAACTAAACTGCATGCTCAGTTATGTTATGAAACACATTTTCTCCCAAAAAGGGACGACTGTGACCTATTAGGAACACTTACACTTCCAAAGAGCCACAAAATCTGCATAGGAGGTGTGACTTTCACCCAGGAGACTGGGCTTTATGTCCCCATGTGGGACCATTATAATTAGGCTTTAGTTTCACTTTCACTCTCTGTTTTGTTTGGTTCAGGCACCAAAACTACTTGGGTATGTGTAAGAAAGTATCAAATTTTGTGGTAATATAAAAATCTTTACACAGCATGTTTTACACTCCTTCTCCACTTTCTTGGTCATCAGGGGATGAGTCTTGCCCATCTAAAAAGGAGTGAATAATTAGATTGATTAGTGAGAAACTTATTTGGGATACAATACAACCATAATTTTAGAGAAAATACATCCATTATCTATACACCACTTAATCCCCATTTGAGCACCAGGGGGATGGAGTCTATCCCAACTCACTTAGGGTGAAGGCAGGAGACACCCTGGACAGGTTGCCAGTCTATCACAGGGCTACACATAGAGACAAACAATCACACTCACATTTACACCTACGGACAATTTTAGACTTGCCAATTAACCTCAGCATGTCTTTGGACTGTGGGAGGAAACCAGAGTATCTGAAGAAAACCCACATATGCACAAGGAGAACATGCAAACCCCATACAGAAAGATCCCAGGCCCTGGCCCAGACACGAACTGGTGATCTTCTACCTGCAAGGCAACAGTCCTAACCACCAAGCTACTGTGCAGCCTGAGAAAATACATTTCCCATTAAAAATATTTGAGAATGCAGTTTAGTTGTATATTGAAATCAGCCTGCCTTTTGGTGTTCAGATCTGGCAGTTGTGTGTGTGTGTGTGTGCGTGTGTGCGTGCATGCGTGTGTGTATTTTGCAGGCATATAAATCTGCTTACACTGTCATATTTTAGGGACTCACCTTCCCTCTGGGGACAAAAGTCCCTAAAACTTTAAATTTTAAGGTGAAGACTTGTTTTCAGGTCGGGGTAAGAATTTAGTTTAGGCATGTCGTGGCTATGCTTGAGGGCCGGGTAAGGAGCAGGAAACTATTATTAGAAAATGTGTTGTCCTCTGAAGTGATGGAAACATGACTATGTGTTTGTCTGCTATGTGCTTTAAAGTGAACATCGCCACGCAGACACACACATACACTAACACACACCCTTGGGGTTGGGTCTTGGATCATTTCAGACCATTAAGATGAGAGCAGCGAGGTTAACAAGGGAAAATAAGACCAGACAAACCTCTGAAAGCCTCTGCTCATTTATATATTATTATAATAAAAAGGTTAAATCAAAAAGTGAACGCCCCATTCACAGCTCCATCTCTAAGCACAAATACATACTCTCTAACTCTAACAGTCCTTCATCCCACTGCAAGCCAACACTTTAATATCTTCACATTATCATCCATAGATGTGCACACACCGTCCTGCTCCGGGCTCAACACTCAAGCAACGCTCAGTTAGACTGTTTCACTACAAACTACTGGTATGTAAATACGACTGATGTAAATAGTCTTGAAGAGAAATTAAAATCCCATTAAGTGAAATGGGTTGTTGACCTTCCCTCTGTTAGGGAAAATTCTGCACGCACTGAACTTATAAAACTATTATGCAAAATTACTTCCTCCCCATGTAATTTTCAACAGAGATTCAACTTCAAATATGAATCATTACCCACCCTTGTAGATTAAAAAAAAAGAGGGAGAGACATACCCTCATATCATTGCCATGAAATTATTATTCAGGAGTGTCACTTAATGCACTACATCTACATTTGCTGTCACTGGATGTAAGTTGCAGGGAGCAGGTTCAGACAGTGAGATAAAAATGAATCCTGCTGTGGATATTAAATTATAAGGATATTAAAACAGCTCTTTGGAGGGATATGAAGTACTGTCTATGGACCAGAGGATTTTAATAACAATAAAATATTGCTTTGGATATTCATAAAAAACGGCATGATCTTTTCAGACTGCTTGCTTTCATTTTGAGAGTTATTTATTGGTTTCTGGTGCACTCCAGTTCAATGAAGTGGCATTTTGGAACCGAGCTTGTCTTCTTCATCCAATTTACATACAAAGAACAGCTGTTTTTTCAACGTGAGAGAGCTTGTCGATATTAATCCATGCGTATAATGTGTTCCTTTTCCTATAGTGTATAGTTTGATGTGGTCTTCAAAACATTTTAAATGTACCAAAAGGTCAGCACAAACAGCTTTATGTGTAAAAATGATGATGGAAATCATGGTTTTAGTTCACTCATTGTTTACACCAGGGGTATCCAACTCATCTTAGTTCAGGGCTCAAATTCAGCCCAGTATGATCTCAAGTGGGCCTGACCAGTAAAATCACAGCGTAATAGCTTATTAATGACGACAACTCCAAATTTTTCCTTTGTTTTAGTGCAAAAAAGTACATTCTGAAAATGTTCACATTTAAGGGATAATTTTTTTTTTTACAAAACATGAACAACCTGAAATTTCTTAAGAAAAATAAGTTCAGTATCAGCAATATTATGCCTCAGTTTAGCATTTACATATTACAACTTAAAGATCACAGTGTTTCTACAAAGGCACAAAGCATTCAGTCACAGGTACCTGGAACTGAATAATATAGTGTTTTACTTTATGATCAAAATAACAAAAATCAGACAAAAAACATAAAAAAACAACTAAAACAACACAAAATATTACAAAAATAACTTGCAAAAATGAGACACAAAATGACAAAAATTTGACAAATGACATGAAACAAAACAAAAAGAGACAAAAAATTTGACAAAAAAGTTACAAAGCGACAAAAAATGGTCAAACGACAAAACCGAGACAAAAAATTACACAAATAACACAAACGAGATCAAAAATGACAAAAGTGAGAAACAAATGCCAGAAAATGTAGACAACACAAGCAAAACTAAAAAACACATGACAAATAATGCACAAAACAACAAAGTGAAACACAAAATGACAAAAATAAGACAATAACATAAACTTTAAATGACAAAAACAAACAAAATGACAAAAACATGAGACAAATGACAAAAGTCAGACAAAAAAACCCAAAACAAGAAAAAATATTACAAAAATGAGAAACAAAATGACAAAAGAACGATGAGCAATATAATATTTTACTTTAAGATCAAAACAACTTGTCATGGTCTAGGAATTATTTTAAATTTATAGTTTCACAAATGTAAAATTTGCAGTTAATTCTGTCTCTCCGGTTTTGGCCCGCGGGCCACATGTTTGACACCCCTGGTGTATACAATTCAGTGTCTGCCCTGGGTTGACTACTTTGGGAGGGCAGGGGGGCCGCAACATGCTTTTAAAAAAAATGTACATATTTTGGTCTGACATTTGGACCTCTGTCTGTCTCTGATTGTGGACAAATTAAACCATCTTTGGAAAACTTTTGATGTAATATGGTGTTGTCAACTCAAGGTCACCTCCACTATACCTGTCTGTCCTCTGCAGAGTAGAACAGATAAAGTAGCACGACTCTATATGACAGAAAAATGCATAAAGTCTTTCTCACTGAGGTGAAATGAAATGAGGTGCATGGAAATTTGGTAAATACCATGAATAATTTCTAAAGATTTTTTTCCTATGGCCCCCTCCAAGGCCAAAGGAAGGTGAGACATTGCTATCTTCATCAAGACATGGTTTATGCCAAAGTCCGTACAACTTTCAGAAAACATTATATAGCATTATATCATTGATAACTGTGGAGCAACAGTAACTCATATCAACAGCATCTGTTGGACAAGAAGCAAGACAAACTGAATACTTTAGCTAAAACTTTGAGGATATTTGATGTTGGCTCTGATTTTCTATTTTGCATTTTCAATATCCTGGTGTAAAACTGCAAAAGGTGACCATTTTTATTCACTTTGATACAGAGTCATGTTTTCCAACTGGTCAATTCTGAATATGTTTTAAATATAAACATTTAATTTCTCTAGAAATTATTTCTGTGAACCTGCACATGAAGCAGATCAACAACTTCAGTTGTCTAGAAGTTGAGAAGCATATTTTATTATGCTGCTGTTTAACAAGAATCATTTGTTATATTTCACTCCCCAGTAGATATACATCTATACAAGTAGAAAGACGAACTTGTATACTGAATTGAATTTTTGCATATTAATATTATGACGTGCTTGTTCGGAGCTTTAATACAATCATTTATGCTGTACTCATGTCAGACAGGATGGAAATCAGAATTGCAAAGAGTCTCCTTTTGCATTGTTTACAGCTATTATTGAATAATAATGATCATCACCGTTAATGTCTGAAAACTCATCCTAATTTTACATCTCTGTGCTTTACTGAAAACCTAACAACACAGTATGAGCTTGTCTGTAGCTGGAGGTCCTCAGTTAGGAGTCTCTTGTCTCTCCTAAAGTCGAGGCTAAACACTAAGGATGACTGAGCCTCTGCTCTCTGTTGGGGCCCTGGGGCTCTCCAAGCACCTGCCTGTGAGAGCAAGGCTAACTTAATTAGCGATTGTGTTTGCAAGGATGGCAGAGTTGTGACAGCTAACCGATCAAAACTGTGAGTAAAAAATTGAAACATGTGAACAGCATTCATCACTCCTTAACCCCAAAGGATTATACTTATAGCAGACATAAATCAACTGTGACTTAGTTTCAGTTAACATGTAAACAGGAGTACTGGTGTAAAACCAGCAAAATCAACAACCTATTTAGAACGACATCATCGTTTACTTTTCATTTTTATGTCACTGATTTATTTTTCTTGTCTTAGGGTTTCATTTTACAGTTGTTTTATTTTTTGCACTTATTTGTTTCCTGCCAAGTATGTTGTGTTGTTGATGTAGAACAGTTCTATGTGCGCATTGCTAGTGGGTTACTGTTGTACCCAGCAGGACGTGTAAATAACATAAAATGAGAGTAGACAAACAATTAATATCAGCTGTATTTTGACACCCAAGGTGTTTTGATACTGTTCAAGGTGGCACCAATTGTCATAAAGTAGTATTTCAGCAAAGCACAATAGTGAAATGTTAACATCAGACATTAGGATGGCAGCCTTATCCCTGGATTACCCCAGCTACCAAAAAAATGTCCTCATTAAATATCAAAAGAGGAGAGCACACCAGCATCACAAGGTGAGGAAAACACTTTTTACATGTCTTCTCCACAACAGTAACTCTCATGAATGAGAAGTGCTACAATAAGACGACAGCATGCATTTGGTGACCCAGACCGCTGCTCTTCCTTCCAATAATACTTTTAATACCTGAACAGTTTCCACTGCTAATTACAGTTATTTTCTCGATAATGGTACCCTGTTGTAGTCATAGTATTCACTTGTTTTGTTATGGATGAATTTTTACAACACACACAGACACAAACTGTACACAGACCAAGGTCCATTGGCCAAACAGTGTTTTTGTATTTTTCTTGCGGTTTATTTGCCCCTGTCAAACACAATACAAAGAAACCATGGCTCACCCAGCTCTTGCTCTGGTACAATAAGACATAAACCTCCCAGGTGCTTGCTGGTCCTAAACGTAACACGTTTGTCTCATAGCCCAATTCCTTACAAAATAACGCCAAAAGTAAAAGATAAATAGCAAAAGAAAACACTTCCTGAATAAATAAAATATCTAGAATTGTCTAGAATATCTTCAATTATGAATAGTTCATTCAATACCCAAAAGTGAAGAATAGAGAGAATAGAAAGTAGTCAAAATGATGTTCATCTCTACCAGCTACAACAATTTACATTTACATAATTTTCTATGTTTGTTGTCAGACAACAGAAGGACTATGAAATAGTAGCTGAAACACAGCCCATTATGACTGCATGTTAACCAGCAGTCACCACAGGGACAGTTGAAAGCTGCTGCTCTGTACTGCTAAACTACTGATTTTATAACCGCAACCAGTTAAAGAAAACGGCACTGCTGCGAATTAAGCAATGGTTCAATGTGAAACGATTGCTCAGAGAGACAGTTGAAAACTATGGAAAGTCGGCATTGGCTGCCATGTTTTGTCTGTTTTGTCCCACAGTGTCAGTTGCAGACACAGAGAGAGTCTTCTTTCTGAAGGGAATGTGAACAGCTGCAGATTAGCTGCTTTTAAAGCTACAGACAACAGATATCAGGGCTTGTTACAGGGCTAAAACCAGGAGTTGTATGATCATGATAAAACTCAGAATCTTTGCAGTATTTTTAGATGAAAAACCGAAAGACACAGTTTGGGGACATGCCAGGCTTTCATCAACTTGCTAAAAAGGGGCACAGTAACCTTGAAAAAAACATGAAAGCCAAGACTGTCAGTTGTAAGTGTTTTCAGTGAGTTATTGCTACATTTGTAATTAGTTTTCAGTTTTTTATGTAATACATTTTTATGTGGAACCACAGCATCTTACATGCTTTTAAGGTGTCAATCCCATTTTGTTGTGCTTCTTTCTATCGACTCCTGTTGATGTTCCAACAAATAGCAGCTTCACAGCTTTGGGAAATCACACACAAATAGAATCAATTTCTGTTCTATGACTGAGAAGCAGCAGACTCTCATTTCATTTGTCAAGCAGGATAGCATCCATCGATTGGTAGGCCGGCGTGCAACTCCATCATGACAGGTTTTCAAAGGTTGAGTCAGATCCAACTATGCCTGTACAGGTCTGCAAGCAGGCCTGAGACAAATACCACCACAGCAGCTTCATTAGAAAGAGCACACTCACTGTTGTGCCTTTTACACTGCTTTTTCTAGGATTTATTTTATGTATTTGCTAAACAGTGCAATAATTTGGATTAGGATTGACAGTAAAGTTTTTGATTTTATTATTAGTTATTTTGCTTTACTAGCCAAGATAATGTATACATATATTAACTGTTTCATATGAAGATTGAAAAGTGTTGCATGCACGTTATTTTGTCATTGCAGCTCCTTCTTAAATGCATGTGTGTGTGTGTGTGTGTGTGTGTGTGTGTATGTGTTTTTGTGTGTATGTGTGTGTGCACGTGTGTGTGTGTGGCTGGTATGGTGAAGGTGGAGGTACACTGACCTTTTTCTGATGGATTGTTTTCTCCCACATGAAGACATGAAGGAGGAGTGGGCGATCACATTGGCCTGAGTGACTGTGTGTGTGTGTGTGTGTGTGTGTGTGTGTGTGTGTGTGTGTGTGTGTGTGTGTGTGTGTGTGTGGGTGTGTCGGGGGGTGGGGGGGGGGTGCATGTGTGTGCGTGTGTGTGTGCATGTGTGTCTGTAGTAAAGGGAAGGGGGGTTCTTGGAGTACGTAAAGATGAGCTTCTGCTCTGCCATGTAATTATGTACTCCTCTTTCACCTTCCTCCACTCAACTCCTGTCCAGTACCACATCTCCTCTCCTGTTTTTTTTCCACAGCTCTCATTCTGCAGCAGCTCCCAGCTGAGCCGCAGGTGGTGGCAATCTCTGTCTGTCCCACTGCTCTGACTGTATACACACAGAGCTGAGAACTGGAGGGCAGCTGCCCAATAACACAGGCTTTACCTCAGACTACTCAGCCACACTCACATGCACATGCCTGCAGGATCAGCACAGACACACACACACAACAACACATACACGACACACACTAAACACTCAACCTTGCATGTAGATGCATCTTTTTTTGTTCTCGAGTCTGCATAGTATCAGATTTGTTTTCATTCCACTGTTCTAGCCTTAACATCCTTTTCTTCACTGCAGTCTTTTAAGATCCACCAGACAAGGTTTTGATGTACACACTCTTACACATAGATCACAACTAAGCACTGCATAGATAGAAATGACCCATCTGCTGACTTTGAAACAGTCTATATTCAACATTTATTTAATAGGTCTGACAAAAGTCTTAACAAATTTGTTACAAGACAAAAAATAACCACATTAAGCAAGAATTATGCCGTGTGGCTTCGTGTGGCTGTACGTTATTAATGCATTTGAAATGTGAGAGAACATTTAAAGGATGATATGGAAACTGACAGTGTTAAATCGCATTGCCTTTAAATTATTGGTGAGTTGACTCTTTATCTGTCATCTGTGATTTGCATTCAGATTCATGTTAAATTTACATTAATTTTCCGCAACTTCAAATTGAACTTTTAGTTTAAATAGTGCTACCCTTATATTTAACAACAAACATTTATGGTCATTTATATAATTGAACTGTTTTAAATAGAAAGTGACTATTTTCACTACAAGATATTTTAATCAAATCATCTCTGTATCCATCAAATCATAAATCTAATCATATGACAATGTGTTATTTAAATTTGAATTCATGCCTTTATATTTTTAATTAACATGACATGATTTTTCATCCAATTTATTTCTAATGTGAGTGCATATTTTGCTGCTTTGAGCCCTGCAGGATGTCAGCTCTCTGTAATAACCTTACACAGTTCGAATATTACTGTCTCCATACAATTTCATTGCTGTGTCTGCCCTGAACTTGGCGGGAAATATTGTGTTATGAGGATTAATTTTCTATTCTTATGGGAACTTACAGTCATCAAGTCCTTCTTTCTTCCTTTGTTCTTTCTTATTTCCTCTCTGTAACACAGACAGCTCCCTCTGGAATTAGTTCTCTTTTTATAGGGGGCTGGGTTCATTGTATATGACGGTGGCCTTTCGTTTTGCTAATGTAGGTGATTTTCTCCCCATGAAAGCGCTGTAATCCATCTCCTGCTCACAGGAGGTGGCGATTTATTGTCCGCACTGGGCGTTAACACACCACAGCTAAGAACAGATGCAGTGCTTTAACAGATAACACTCCAGAATAAGATGGAGCATTCAGATTAGCTGCAGTGTCAAATAAATTGCATGCTATTGGAGTAAACCCGGAGTTCTAAAACACTATCCTCTAGATCAGATCTGCCGCAGGTTTTGGCATGACAGAGAGTAAATGAAGCGTGGCTTTGCATGGGTTTACTCCACACGGGACCCTCAGCACGCCTCCTGTTTGACAGTAGAGACTCACATACAAGCGCAAATGCAAACAAATTGAACACACATAGACACATGCAAAAACATGTTTCTCGCTGCCTTTTTTATCTGCATGAAATCAAATCCTCTCCTCTGTCAGTCTAATGCTAATATTTGCTTTAGCTGTTTCATTGAAAACCTACATTATGTGAAGAAGATCAACAGAAATAATTTCTGAGAAAGGCAGATTCTCTTCGGTGGACCCCTTAACTTTTTGCCCCTTCATCAGGGTTTGACAGGCGTAACCCAGAGAGCGAAAGCATATAACTTTATAGGTTTTTCTGTGAAATTCAGTTCCGCTCTAATATCCTGGTATTAATGTCTAATTTTCTGCACCATGACCGTGTTCACTAGAAAATTCCATCTTTGCCTCGGAATGAAAACATTTAAGACTTCAATTATCTAAGGGGTAATTACAAATGCATGCCTGTAGCTGCATTAATGTTGTAATAATACGCTTAATGTGGGAAAAAAGTGGTCTGAGATATCACCAACGGTGTTGCTTAGCTTCTTGCTGCAGCTCAACATTCTTTCTGTTGTAGCAAGTTTTGTGAGAGGGACGACTTTGTTCTTCAGACTGACAAAATGTTTCAAAGCATTACACCTGCTGCTTCACTCTCATTTACATTTCAGGTAAGCAGCTTAAGTCACACGACAAAGAGAGTATTATATTTGGTTGACTTATAAGAACTATTGATTGAAGGGTGCTGGTCCAAGTCTTGACTTTGTCCTTTAATCACTTAATCACATTTCCTGAATAAAGCAAGGTTTGCATACTCCGTGCCAACAGCAACAGAGGACGCACCCAAGCACAAGACCGCATTTGCAAAACAATGCGCACACAGGTCATTTGAGAATGGACCTTGACAATCAATGGCTGTGTAATTGAAGTACTCACTTGCTTCAGAATATTATGACGGCGGCGTCATCATCCCAGACAAACATCAGCCCGCCTTCGTCCAACCACCAACCTTTTTGCCATTCAACCTCATGCCCATTAGAGTCCTCTGTGTGGTTGTGAGGCGATGACTTCAGCTTTTCTTTATTGATGGGAATGTTTATGAATATTTGAAGGCCCTTTCAACTTGGCATAAGAGGAAATAGGGAAACAGCGGCCTTTGTGGGTGGCATTCATCCTGCTACACCACAATATGCTCTTCTTCTTAAAAGCCCTTTACAAGAGAAATAGTGAGAGAGCAGCGGTGTGAATCCTCCTCTGTGGTGAAATGTCAGTATCACCCAAAGGCCCACCAGCCACACCCCCTGCAATTCCCATCAGCCCTCCTTCCATTCTTTCTTTCCTTCCACCCCTATCTATTTAATATGAATGATTTTTCCAAGATATTCAGAAAATGATGGCCACAGTGGGAGAAGGTGAATCCAGAATTATTACTCCGATGATTCATCTCACAACAGATGGCTTTCTTTGTGTGAGTGTGCCCATGCATCTGTGTGCATATTAAACAGCGTCCATATAAGAGCTGTGAAGAGAAGCAAACAGCGAACTGATGGGAAGGATGACCAGAGACTGTGAGAAGCGCCCACACAGCGGGGGTTGCTGCCAGGTCAGAATGATTCGCCCTTCCACCGACTCTCTCCACACCAGTTGTTTTGGACTCCATCCAGTTCCAGCCGCCTCCGGTGAAAACTGAGCTGACCTTTTCCAGCACTCAGAGCTGCAGGATATAGACTCTGAAAGGGTTGTGATCTTTGTCTTGGCATCACTCTTCGCTGATTTTTATTGCTTTCTATTGTTGTGGAGCGATTCAATCACCATAGGGCACACAATGCTATTCGGAATTTGCTTCTTTGCATATTTTTTTTATCCAGACCTGTTTGTTAGCAGTTCACCTTAGGGGTCACACACAGGGGGAAGCTCCGTGTATCCTTTATTGGACAGTTATGGGTTTTCACTCACTGCCACTTCAACAGGGATGAAAATATCCGAAAAGCTGCAGCCTGCCCTGTCATCACCCTCCACAAGCTCCTCCATGTCACTCCTCCTACACGGCTCCTTCTGGCTATTGCTATCAAACTCAGAACTCTGGTATTGGCACACAAGACTGTGATACTGCTCATGTAGGAATTGGACCTTATTTCAATGCTGCACTCACTGTAAGATGCTCTGAACTAGCACGTCAACTAAATGACTGTAATGAAAATGTAACACTGGAGATGTTGGAATCGTTGCTGCAGCCCACGCTGCTGTCTCCTAAAAAGATAAAGAGATTCATTTTGCTCAAACCCACCAATATCAAAAGCTGTCCATCAACTTGGAGACACCTTGCCAATGGTAATATCATCCCCTTATCTGTCTCACATTTCATCAGACACAGCAAAGAGAAAAGAAAGGAGCTGATAGTGTGTTTGGTGTGTTTTGATCGTGACACAGTCTGCCCTACGCTGCTCCCATTGGGATTACTTTTTTTCTTTTTTACTTGATATGAGGCCAAAAGATAGATAGACATCAACTTTTTCTCTGTGGTTTGAGGGAAATTTGGGAGACATCTAATGAAAAAAGTCTATTGCGCATACAACAGAAAACAGGAGCAAAAAAATCAAATCCCTGGGCTTGAGGTGAAGAGAAGAATGAAAGTAAGAACTCCGACACAGTATTTGCACTCATGGAGATGATTACATTTCCCCCCTGCTTATCTTCACTTAGAAATTTCTCACTTTAGTAGAAGAAGAACTTCTGGCTACTTTTATTTTTTTCACATTATGACCTTATCTTTGTGTACTAGAAAGAGGCAGTTTCACAGCAGCCAATATCCCCTCTAATATCAAACTTTAGAAGCCAAAAAATTGAAACTAAAATATGAGAAGCTGATAAATAAGGGGTGTGTCTCCTGTACGTGCTGTTTGTCACAGGCTGACAAAAGTGAACTGAGCTCCAGTGTATATCATGCTGTAATGAGTGGTGCCTCCCAGGTTTCATGTGAAATTAAGGTTAATTAGCAGATGAAGAGTTGCCTGTAATCTTTGCTGCTTGTGGATTATAGTGCTGTGTAAGGACACCCTATGGACTGTCACTGGATACCCACTCAATGAGAGATAATGGCAGTACTCGTAACTAGTTTATGTTCCATCTCGAGATTGTTTAGTGAGGCCAAATTGTTCAAGTCATTCAGCTCTGCAGGTTCACATTTGTACCAATGTAAAGCACACTGACTTGTTAAGGTGACACTGTACCTGCCCTGCTGCTATTGCTGCTGCTGGATATCTAATGTGCCTTACTGCTGACAAGCTGTCACATATTTTAACATTGTGAGGACGAGAACACACATGTTTTATGGTTCCATTACTGCAGAGCTGCTGCAGCTTCCTCCTTATATTCCAACACATTCTAAGCTGTTTGTACATATCTCATGTAAACCAAAGTAACTCATCTGATCAGCAGTCATGACCCTTTTTTCATGCCAACATTCTTTTTTAATTAGGCAACAAAATGCTCGCAGGCCTGTTTATTCCATTTTTGTCTCATTATTTTGGTTCTGTCACTTACAAAGGTTATGTGTACCTGTCATGACTGTTTATTTGAAAATGTGCAGATGATTCCCTAAATAGCAGCTGCAGCTATTTTGTTCTTGCCATTTGTTTTAATGAAACATTTCTGACACTCTTTTTGTTCTTTGTGATATGTGTCATACACTGTAAAAAAAAATGTATTTCTATTCTAACAACTGAAATTACATTTGGTCCCTTCAGACTGGCATCCTAATTTCGACAAGTGTGAAAATTCGGCTGATACTATCTCCTTTAGCATTGTGTCGCGTGCAGGTTACTTCAGGTCCAACTTGACCACTATTTTCTTCCAATACAATTGCAGAGGAAAGAAAAGTAAAGAAACAGAGTTTAATAACCAGTTTTACATTTTACATTTGACTGAAGCTAATACTAATTGGAAAATTTTAAAACTTCAAAATTAAGGTGTAGTAATGCAAACTGTTCATTTTAGAGGAATCAAATGATTAAGTATCCCTAAACTAGCGGCATTAGTAATGCTATTTAATTCTAGCTTTAATTATTCAGTTCTGTGTTACCTATTGAAATAATTATTTAAAGTTCAGCAATTCTCTTTTTTTTGGACAAATTAACATTGCTTGGTGACAGACCTGAAGTAATGACTGATATGTGGTTACTTAAACATCAGCATCACACATCTCCACTAAAACGGGGAAGAAAGTTGCTCATACTTTAAAACACCAGTTATTTATATATAATCACTCAGCCATTAATTTGGAAAGTTGGATACCATTTGTAGTACTGATTCATTTCTATGACCAGAGTTAATAAAAAGAATTTCTGCAGCATATTATGGAAGCTTTTCAAATTGTGCACTTCATCAGGTGTCCCGATTGCAGCTCTTTTCTTAACATTTTGACGAAGCACACCAGACTTTTGTTCCCCTTTGGCTTAATTATTACAGTGTTCCATGCATTCATGGTAAATGTTTTCATTTGAAGCATCTGATATGATCCACATGTACACAAGAGAGCCACCTTAAATGCAGGATACGGCATTAGATATTCTAATGAAGCAGCTCGTGTTACATCAAAGTGCCATAACCTTCAAAATGATGGAAACACTCAACAGGAGGCACTTGTTCCATGCTGGCAGGCGGCACAATTACTACACTGCACTGTGGGGGATGAAGGGTGCAACCTAGACCAAATAACACTCGAAACTTCCTGTCTCCTCGCTGACTGCTGGTGCAGAGCTTTATTTCAGCACTGAGATATTATCCATGTTAAATGGTGTGGAGAGGGAAGGGCAGGAAAACACAGAGGTGTAAATGTAGTGTTTGGGGACTTGAAAATTAAAGGAAAAGCAAGCCAAGTTCATTTGTATCACACCTTTCAACAACAAGGCAATTCTGTTTTACATAAGGCATAAAAGAAATTAGAACGCCATTGGAAAAAAAAGACGAAATGTTGCTGCGAAGATGCTCTTGAGGACAACAAATGCAAGCCCACATTCTTCAAGCAGAGCTTTTACTGGCATGAAGGTGAAGCACGTTTCTAAACCCAGCACTCATTCAGTGGCGTCCCTGGATAAATCAAGGAAAAGCAGCAAACCAAAACTAACAGCTAAAAGGCACTAAAATGCTCAGTAAAACTGCAGGGAACTGCAGAATTTGGTAATAACTCATTGTTAATTTGTCACTAAGAGGGATCCCTTTCAGTTTACGCATAGTAATTTGCCCGACTGTTAATATTTTTGTAGCCTAAGAAACCAGGCGTGAGAAGACATGTTATTAATGACAGCTGATGAGCACCTTTGGCTTTGCCTCATCTTTAGACACCTGCATTGAAAAGCTGCAAGAATCTCTCATCTGCTTTCTGTGGAAGCATTGTGAAGATTAATGACAGGTATTAAGTCTATAGCCATGTCATACTTCAGCTATTTAAATTCCTTTGAATATAAAAATTGGCCATGGGGAATAACATTATCCCATCAGCTCATAATCTCACCTGTTCATTGCTGCTGTCTGACAGCCATTATTGTAACTTGGCTGCCATTGTTCTTCATATGGAAGGTGCTATACCACTTTTATAAACTCTCTCTTTTTCTTTCTGGTATTAATGTACCGCAGTATTATTTTTGTGGATTGGTTAAGCATGTCATTTATTCATTACCTGGCCAATCTCTGCCTGACTGCACCTCCAAGCCATCAGGCGTGTCCCAAGAGCTGGGCCTGTAATAAGGTTTTAAGTGTCTGTCATTAATAATGCTGTGCTGACATGACGCAAGGCTGATCTGTCCTGGTATGTGGGTTTGTGGGCCGCCATCATTAGGCGGGATGGCTGGCAAGGCGGTTCACTGCTTCCTCTCTCTTCTCAGTGAGCAATCAGCTGTTTCCTTTTAGCTTTCAGCTGCTCTTCTCTACAAGTCTGTCAATCGCCGGACTGACAGCTCATCTTCCCGGTAGCTGATGTCATCCCCATTCTGTTGTTTGCTTACACCCACCATGGACAGCTCTCTATTAGACTGATGCACAGGACAGATTAATGGTTTAAGTAGCGTGACAAGATGCTTTCTGATGCATAGGCATGAAGCTCAATCTTATCTTCGAGCCCTGCAAGAGTACAACACTTCCCGAACTGTTTATTTCATCTCACAGAAAGTGAATAGCATAAGAAATAAAAAGACCAAAACCATTTAAAACCTATTTTTACATAACGATCATCTTTGCGGCTCTAAATGTGTTTGCTTGCAATCTGGAACTTAAAAAATTGAAGTAGTCATTAATCAAGTTTTCAACCAGGGCTGCAAATTTTTACAGAATTTTATATTTTTGGAAGATTTGTGTCATTGCATATTTCTATTCACCACTGCTATCTTAATGTCAAGATAAAGAGTTGGTGACACCAGGTCTCAAATTGGGTGTCATTAACCTATTGCAAGAGATGAGAGTGCAGGAGATGATAAAACTGAAAGAAGTCATACCTCAGACAATTGGAGTTTGTTAGTAAAACATGATAAATAAATGGCATTAATGTTTATTTATTCATTTGAGTAACGTTACAGCCTCCACATTAGGCCACACAGTTCTGATATTTCCAAAATTCATAAAACAGAGACAAAGGTTAAAACAGATGAAGAGTACAAAGCATTAGCACTGACATAAACAGTAGAAAAACAGATGTAACTGATACCAGATCAGCATGTGGCTAACAGGTCCTCCATGATATGAATGACTGACCGCAGTTCATGAATAATTACAGTATGAGAGGCCTGTGAGAGTGTTTCATCTCTACACACTTCTCTTTCTGCTTTAGTTCATTGTCATATTTGGGTCACATATTGTACTGCTGCACTCCACTGGTATTCTGTTTCTGTGTCTTGTGCTTCTTTGCTTTTTGTTCGTCTCATTCTCTCATTTCTTATTATCTCTGTTTCTCTCACTCTGCCCCTAGGTGTCATTTTTTCACTACCTCTCTCTCACTCTGTTCTCCATATCTTTGTGTCTCCTGAACTCTTCTTTTTCTTCCTTTTGTTTAGATATTTTTATTTACACCCTATGCCCCCTGCACGGCCCACCAGGGCTTCTGTCCTGACTGTCGACAGTGCACAAACTGAAGAACTGGTACATTTGTTTTAAGTCCATTGTTAGCTACTGAGCAAGGCGTTGAGTTCAAAGTGAGCCCCATTCAATAACACGGATCTCCCATAGAGCCAACGCACTTGCAACGCACTGCCGGCCAAACTCCCGCTCGGCCGGAGCCCTCATCAGTCGAACCTGCTTTTCATGCAACATCAGAGCTGTCAGTCGATCGACCCGCGGAGGATATAGAAACCGGCCAATTTCTGCAGCACAGTCTCGTAGCACAACGCAGTACAAAACAAGACAAAAAGATTCTGCTATAAAGGCAGGCAGCCACAGCAGGGGGAAGGAATAGCTACTTTCACTTTTTCATTGTCGGCGTTCCTGATGCTGTGAGTGCAATGATAAAATAAGCTTAAAGTTTTAGGTCAGCAACATCAAACAGCAAGCAGCACAATAACAGCGTTGGGGAAGCTACATAGTTTTAACCTAAGATGACTGGGCATGGAGCTGAACTGTTACAGGAAACATTTTCTGCAACACACAGTAACACAAAGTGAAGCTCAGCTGCCCATCAGAGCCACAGTCCTCTACGGTTCCCCAGCAAATAAGCCTCTCTAAAGCTGCTGAGAGGTGAAGGCCAACTTCATCCTCAAAACGCATCCACTATTATCCGTGATCAGTCTGTCGTACTTGATACTTTCAGAAAGTTTTGTTGTTATACATGTTGTAGCTTGAATTCTTTTCAACTTTTCCAACCTTAACCTCCCTTGTCTTTTTTCCTACGTCTTAAAGAAATTTGAAATATTCCTGCAACTGTGAGTCAAGTTCACTGCACTCGCACCAGTAGCTTGTTCTTTTAAATGTGCATAGATGGACAATAATAAAAACTAAAGCAACTTTATTATAGATTGTTTTTTTCTTTAGCAATATTAGTGAAAAGGGTGTTGGTTTTATCTTTCTCTTGTCAATTCAAGGGAAAAATTGTGATAAACAAAATGGCTAAGTACAGAATCATTATATAGCACTTTGCGTACCTGACTTTGTAATAGTACACACAGTAAATCAGCCTCTGTCTATAAGTCTGTCACCAGCTCTCTGGCTGGTTGCCCTCATTCTTTACTCCTCTATACTGGTGGCTTCTGGACATTAACAAAACTGCGAGTAATTGCAAAGGAAGCATTATGTCTTCACTCGAGTGTAGACAATCTGGACATGGTAGTGGTACTGAATGTTGATCGTCTCATTGTGCGGAGTTGTTTGAAATTGGTTTAGGAAACAGGAGCCACTATACTAATGCTCATCTCATAACAACACTCACAGTGAGTTTAGCAAGGGACACTGCTGCACAATGAGCTGATAGTTCAGTTACTTGTTTTTCCACTTGGAGTAAATAGTACTTACATCTCAAGACACTTTTCATCTCTGTGTGCATATAATACAAAGGTGTAGCTGTCTCTTTTCATTTACTGGGGAAGCACTGGATGCTATTAAAATGTTGACTCTCAACAGCAGAAAACCTTAAAAACAACTCTTAATTAGCTTAACATGGGGAGTACAGAGGACAAAGCAAAACCATCAATTTGAAATCCTTAAAACTTTGGCTTATTTTGAGGTACCTCTAAACTCTTCTCTGCTGAAAAATTAAGCTACCAGGAATACCATAACTGAGGTTCTTTAAATGTCCACTTGAGGCTGTTTCCAAACATGATTCAATTCCCATAGACTCCCATGTAAAAATGGCCACCTTTACAGCTGAAATAAACATGTTTACAGTCTGATACAAATAATGGTTTTGATCTGTATAGTTTATTTTCCTGATTTTTTGTATAACTTACATGTTGAATTGTATTGATTCTTAAAATTATACATAGTGGGTACATGTGGGTGGCGTCACAGGACAGTCCATGAGAAACCTCTGAGAGATATCAAAGAGGGTTTGTTCATGTTTATTTACAATCTATGGTACTGTCTCAAAACATGCAAAGTAAAAACAGTTCTCTGTATAACTCACATGTAAAGAAAGCAATATTGAATTTAACCTCTCCTAGGCCAAGTTCAAAATGTACAGTGTATCAGAAAATAAGATGACTAAAATAACACTAAACAGCCACAGCTGGTGAAATGAATTACAGTTAACAGAGTGAGCAGATGTTTCTGGACTGTTCCTCTTCTGTCTTAGGTTTGCTCCTCATTAAATCCTAATATATAATATTTATATTGCAGTACTTGTAAATTTGCATTCAACATCCTGAGACATTCTCTATCATTGGCTGCTCCACCTAACTCTCCTTCTCCACCTCATTCATTAAACCTTACAGAAAAAGCAAGTAAATGAGTCAGGATACACATTTTGATATGCATTTCTGTTGTTGAGAGCCATTAGATCCACTTCTCCTTTCTCTTCAAGCACTAAAATAACAAGTGCTACAACCTTTTGTAATTTGGGTTATTTAGCCCTTCTTTTTTTATCTTTGGTTTATTCTGTTGTAAGATATGAATCTGACCTGTTCTCATGTATTCATTGGACATGTGAGAAAACAGTATAAAAAAATTTCTTAGTTCAGTGAATTGATTGCAGACTCATGGTGCTTCCATCTTTTGGCTCTCTCATTAAGTTTGGAAACAGGTACATGCCTTCAGTTTGGGAAAATGAAACACATAATGATGTGAGATGCATATTCACAATGTAACAGAGAACAGCTGTTCCACCGGAGCCACAGAGGATTTGATGTACTCACATATGTGCATGTGTGTGTTGGTAAATGTTTGAAAGCAATAATCCCATACTAGTTACTCTTTCCTCACTGAAAAAGTAATTCCACTATTTCAGTAATTAAAAATTAAAGTAACTGACAAAAATAATTAGTTACGCCAGTCACTGTAATTATTTACTCAGCCCATCTTCTTTAAAGGTGCCTTCCAGCAACCCGAAAGCTTCCGTACATGACCAAACTTCACATCATTGTCCAAGACTTCATGGCTTTCAAATTTTACTTCCGTGTCTCCATACTCAATATAAACAGCAGATAGCTGTTTTTAGCCATAAGTCTTCAACCTGCTGTATGTTACTGCCTAGAACCTAACAGTAAGCACAGTCAGCAACTTGCTGGAGAATTTAGTGACAGCTACACTTACACAATCCTGTGTCTATAGTTTGTTTCAGTGGGACTTCATCGAGCAGTAAAAGATCTTGTGTTTCAGTTTTAAGTCAGCCATTGTGACTTCATGCGGCAGTTCCATCCTCCCAGTGAAGCTGCAGGCATTCACACAACAGGTTTATCCTGAATGAAGACTTACCAGTATCTCGCTAGCCAGAAGATAGCTTTGGAGTTACTGAAAGAAATGTAATTACCAATGTCGAATTGTAATTCTACTTGTCACTGAAAAAGTAATCACATCACCACTGGTGTTGACTTGGGTTGAGGCCAAAGTAGACTTTCCCCTCAGGTGGACACAGCTGACAGAAAGCCACTCCATTTCATTTATGCCCTGTCTTTCTCTTTCAGTTCCCTTCTTTTTCTACTTGTTTTTGTCTCTCACTGTTTGTTTTCATCACTCTGTCTGTGTCCCTTTCTCTATTACCTCTCAGCTTCACTCCATCTCCCTCTTGTCCTGAGTCATCTCTTATCACTCAAGCATTTTTTGTTTCCTTCCATCATAACTGTCCCTCTTCTATCCCTCGATGTATTGGTTTCCATCCCCTTTTACTCTAATTTTCCTCTTTTTAGATCAGATTTTCCTCTTTTTTCCTCTCTGACAAGATATATGTTGGCTTCCCACCCTCATTTACACATGCACATACACGCACTGATGCACACATCCCCTTCTCTCTTTCTGTCCATCTTATCTGGATCTCTACCAGGCGTTCTGGCCCGTTGCCTGCCCTCCTCAGGGAACACAGCTGAGTGGAGAAAAAAGAGGAGCAACGCCTCAGGCCCAGCCTCCTTAGCCTCCTTATCATACACACAGACACACACACACACAGACACACACACACACTGCCATGTACTCACACCGCCAGAAAAATGTGAAGTTTCACATAAGCACATGAGGGTTCTTGCAACTTGACTGGAGTGCAATTCTCATGAGTGCATTTCCTGATGAATCACGGTTTTTGCTGTACTGCAAGATGAAACGAAAGTGCATTTATTTTCTCTACTACTGGAACTTTTGATTATACAGAGCTGGAGCAATTTCAACCATCTGGCCTTGCAGCAGTTTTAAGGTATATGTGACATTAGTAACAAAAAGAAAGGCAATAATATGCTTCGGCTCTCCCAATGGTAGTGACAGACTTGAGAGACACTGTGTTTTAGTGAACGACGCTGCTTCACAGATCGCTTGCAAACAAGTTTTTTAAAAAGCCATAACTTAAAATAGCTGACAAGTGAGGCATTATAAAACCTTGACGTTTTCTACTGAAATGTTTACATTTTGTTGTTACAGAGCTTACCACTGGGTGACACTATTCCTTACGTTGTAAACACATTTAACTGCTCTGCCAAAGTAGTCAGTATAGCAACTGGACGTACTGTGCATTAGCTGTGAGTTAGTTGAAGACAGATGCACCAACAGTACCAAGTGCATAGTGTTCCTGTGTGCTTGTGACCAGCTCAGCCTCCAAACTCACCAGGACGTTATTTCCTTGCAGTTTGTCTGTCCAGTGAGTCCACTTGCCTGTTTACCCCATCTATATGTTCTAGTTCTACAATGCAACAAGAGGCTGGAGACCATCAGGATAGTCTGAATCACCTGAGTTCTAAATCCCTGCCCTTCCACAGTCTCAGTTGAGCTCTTCTCTTCTCACACTTCTGTGCATCTTTATTTGCTTTGCGCCATCAATCATATCCAACATCACACCGTTCACCCAACCACACCTTCACTACTGATTTTCACAGTGTATTTTTTGTTTGTTTTGTGTTAATCCTTATGTGTTTCATTAAAACGAATTAGTTATTTATTCATTCTTTTGTCACGGCTTCTAAGCCAGAATATGATTCTCTTACCTTCTCTTTCATCTCCTATGTTGGAAGTCAATAAAAAATAAAGGGCTGGTGATTTTAGACTCAAATTTTAATGGGCAGCTCACTGGTGCCGTGGTCTTTTTGTTTGAGGTTTGCCAGATGTTCTTGTCACTGCATGCATTTTCTCCCCCTACGGTCCAAAGACATGCATTATATGGTGACTGTTTTTTCTAAATTGGATATACGTGTGAGAGTGAGCGTGCACGGTTGTCTGTCTCTTTGCGTTGACCTGCGATGAACCTGTCCATAGTGTACCGAGCCTCTCACCCAATGAATAAGCTCCAGCTCCCTGTGACCCTCTACATGGTGAAGCGGGTACAGCTAATGGACAGATGGATTTGGACCTAATGCAGCCAGAAAAAGCAGCGGTGTAACTAATGAGCTCAATTATAGCTCGGTTTGATTAAGTGTCTCAGTAAGCAGTCATCATTGACATTATTGATTTCATCTGTGCTTTCCAGACTGGAACATGTCAAACTGTCTGCAACAGGCAGGGCTTGTGTCAGAAAACATGAAACAGACATATACTTGTGTGATGTCATTAGTGAGCCAGAGTACACTGATTTTATGAGTCTGTTTTAATATTTTTATGGTTTACAAAAACTCCTGACGATATCTTCTAATTGCCAGTTTGGCCAAAGTGTCTGCAAAACTCATATTTGTCTGACTTTCATCCTCACTTGAAATTACACTGAATTCTCACCTCATTTTATAGGGTATTATTTATGGGTCTGTAATTAGATTTTTTTTTCTGGAATTACCTGTATAGTTTTATCCTACGTTACTAATCACGGGGAAAAGATGCACTTCCTATTATTTACTTGCTTGTGTAATCAGTTTTTATCATTGTTCACCAGACCAGCTGAACAAACAAAACTGAAATCAGCCTTTCAAAGAATTCAACATATGTGGCTTATATAGTTTCCAATAACTCAAAAATAATTAACCAATGTTTACTTATGTTAATATGGAAATGCATACACCGATCAGCCACAACATTATGAGCACTGACAGGTGAAGTGAATAATGTCGATCATCTTGTCATAATGCAACGTCCTGCTGGGAAACCTTGAGTCCTGACATTCATATGGATGTTTGACATGTACCACCCACCTAAGCATTGCAGGTCAAGCAACCCCCTCCTTGGCAACAGCAGACCTTGATGGCAGTCACCATCCTCAGCAGGACAATGCATCCCGATACACCTCAAAAACTGCTCAGGAGTGGAAGAACACAACAGAGCTAAGTGTTCACCCAAGTTACACACTCCCCAGATCCAAACCTTATTGAGCATCTGTGGGATGTACCAGGATAAGCCTGATCTAGGTAGGTCCCACCCTGCAATCCACAGGACCCACAGAATTCACTGCCACCATCCCGGTGCCACAGGACATCCCCAGAGGTCCTCTGTCCATGCCCCACTGGGTCAGAGGAGTTTTAGCAGCATAAAGGGACCAACACAATATTAGGCAGGTGGTCATAATGTTATGCCTGATCGGTGTAAATCCCCTGTAATTAGGAGCAAACTGTAATGAAATAATGATTCTAAGTGAAATAAAAATCTGTCTTTTTCTATAAAACTTATATTAAAAAATCGTAAGGAAAATTATTTGCAATTTTCTGACCTATAAAATAATGAATTATACTGTGAGTTTCAATAAAAAGGGCAAGGAAAGAATCACATTCCTTCATGTAATTACAGAATTGCCAAATCTACAACTTTACTCAACGTTATTGCCATTATACAAAGCAATAACGTTGAGTATGAACAAACATACACATACACACACACGCACACACACACACACACACACACACACACGCACACACACGGCATCATCTCAAAGCCCAGCAAGTGATCTGTCTTTTCTATCTTTCTGAATGGTCTTAATGGAGGCTTTGTTACTGCTTATCAAACTTGCAGTGCTTAACAAGGCATTTCCACGGCTACAGCAATCCTGGCAGAAAACCTGCCCACTACCAGGAGCCTGCAGGGTAAAGTGTAACCTCAAGTATGTACACAGAGAGTGTGATGGGAACACACGGACACACACACACACACACACACACACACACACACACACACACACAGATATATGCACCATGCACAGCATACACGTGCACCTGCTCATCAAGTACACACACAAAGCATGAATGCACCTACTCACACATGGCAGCAGTAGCAGTGGGCGGTCCCCAGCGAGGCAGAAACACACTAATGGATAATGACAGGGTTTGACAGCAGGAGAGTGAGCTGAGTCACTCTGGGCGCGCAGGCAATGAATAAAAGAATGGGAGTGCTGTCTGAATATCCTTCACTGACTGGATTTCCTTTGATACCATACTATTCCTGCCAGTCTCCCTTGGTAATCCTGCTCATTACATTGCGCTGTCCCTCTTCTCTCAGGCTGGCAGCAGCAGCCACTATGAGAGCAGAACAGGAGGGACAAAAAGTGGTCCTCATTGACTAGCCAGCACTGTCACGCAGACCGCAACCAGTCGTCTTATATTCCTCTTGATGATTTCTCACGAAATCAGCCTTAACTGTAGACATCTCTTACTGTCATTGACACACACAAACACACGCTCTGATGAATTAACATGTCTCAGCATCGCCTCGATATGGCAGCCTGTGTTGTCGAAATTGCTGGAAAGTAAAAATGTCGCTGAAATGTATGTGATGTGTGTCCCCTCTTCAGCCCAGAGCAGACTCATGTCATGTACTAATAGGAAGGTTCACTCTTTTCCCACTGTAAGCTGTGAAGTAAATCTATACTGTTCAGTGAAAGGAACCAATTAAAAGTTATGTGAAACCTGCCACTCACATCATCTTACTGCTTTTAGATTTTACTTAGTGCAGGCATACTTTCAAACAAACATCGCTTTCTCTCTCACTTCTTATATCCGCTGAAAACAGTAAGACTGGCTCTATGAAAAAATCACTGTGAAAACTGCCAGTCATATCATCCAATTGTGTCTAGATGCATCTGCCCCACTGAGTTAAGTCCAATTAAAATCATCAGCAAGCTCCAACTCTGGCCAGCATTGGCTTGTTGTTCACAAGACCACTGTTTAGCCAAAATCATCATTTGCTATGGCTCCAGTCTGCTCTCCCACAGCCTCAGACACAAACAGCTCTGACAAAAGGCCAGATGTCTAGTTTGTATGATTAACCCGCTACTTCTTTAGCTAAACAACTTGTGAAATCTATTCCAGAAATCTCTGATTTGCCATTTTTCCTCCAATTCCAGCCGGACGCGTTAAATGTTGAGCTCTCTTCGTCAGTGTCACATTGACACGTAAATGCTATTCCAATTATTCTGCACCCTCTCTGCTCACTGTCAAATTACCAGCGCTCAGAGTAGAGCATGGCTCTCACTGCACCTCTCTGGCATTTTCCCTGACAGGGAGAAGAAAGGAGCCTGAGATAGCAGAACGAGGGAGGGCTTGAGGCTCAATGAGCATTTTAAATGCTGAAGCCAGGTAATCAGACAGAGTCAGGCTCAGACCAGGGGAGCACTGTGGGATCGAAGACATTTTGCCATGGATGGTTTTCAGCTGATTTTCCAAGGAAGGCTGTATTTTATGAATACCTGACCAGGTGCTTCACATACAAAGGGGAAAAAAAAGAAATTAAATGAAAAAAAAATGCCTGCACACTGAGTTCATGCTCCCTCAGAGGTTTATTCTGCAATGTTTTGCTGTCAGATGCTGCGTGTCAAACTCCTGTTTGTGACAGGGAGGCATTTTTTTTCACCTCTGCTTACTGGTGCAGCAGGCAGGAGGCAGCAATAAGCAGGGCAACATAATGCCGCTAGTTTGGATCTCTGCACTGGCAAAGTGTTGTGTGTAAATATATCAGTCATTTCAGGATGTTGCTGTGCAAGATATACAAAAATTCCACGAGTCTCTTAATTTTCAAAAGAAAGACCGTTTTTCAGGGGAAAAAATGCATAAATGGTGTGAGATTTAGCTACAGGTTTCAGACAATTTCTGATCACACCTACTGTCACTATCTGCCTCAGCATTGCTGCTTTTGTTCTTGTTTTGTTTCCTCCACAACAGCAATGGGCTGGCAGTCAGTAGCATGTAAGCTGCAGCAAAAACAAGTTGTGTTTCTTAAATGACACCTCAGCTCTGGGGACCTTGGGGCAACAGCCACCTGATGTGTGTAGGAGTTATTTCAGGCATAAGGGAGTGTCAGTCAGTGTGACAACCCTTTGCAGCAACCCTTACACACACACACACACACACACACACACACACACACACACACACACACTTCTCATTAGCACAGAGCTGTAGAGAGGTTGAGTAAGTGCTGCCCTGTTCAGATGTTCTCAAAGATTTCACTGCATGTCAGAGCCCAACCACACAGTACGCCGTGGGACTAGAGACCTCTGTTAAAAAAGAAAGAAAGAAAGAATGTGTGAAAGAAGGAAACTTCTATTACTATTCTTTCCATTGTTTTTATCGTGCAGGACTAAAGAAAGGGAGAAACCTGCAGTAGTTGCAGGAGTTGTAATGGTGTGAATGTTCTTGATGTGCTTATTGTTTGGTGCTATTTTTGTTGTTTTGGCTATCATGAATGTAGCTGGAGTGCAACGCTGAGGGCACACACAGGAGCAAGAGGAAATTATAGGCTGGAGACTGGAAGCCAGAGGTGATGCACTGGAAAGGAATAGAGTGGAGGGAAGAGAAGAGATAAGATGCTTTGGGGAGGATGGAGTAAAGGACCAGCATCTTGAGGGCGAAAGAATGATAATGGAGGCAAAGCAGAGGAAAACAGAGGTGAGACCAGAGGCTAGTATGAAGGAAACAGGAAAGTGCTTACGGCTAATCAGAAGTTTCTATGAAAGCCTGATATGGTGGGGTACTGGAGCCCAGAGGTGGGCTGGCAGGCATGTTAAGAATGCACGGCTTCAAGGCCTCTGACAAAGAACTAAGGTTTCTTTGAGGCACCAACCCAAGTGCAGATTCTGTTGGTCCCAACTCATGTTTGCTCATGACAGCTAATCAATCGGAGCTATTTGCACTTCAGTGTCCAAGACTCTCAACCTTGTTTCAGTCATCTATTTCTCTGAAGCGTCATTGCTCAGGAGGGTTAAATGTTACTTTTATTAGCACTATATAACTAAATGAATTGGTCCCAGGATTGAGGGGCCTTGTGATTTTATTCAAATCACTGCTTGTAGACCTGATTTACAAGGTTATGACCAACTCTGCATCCCACATGTTGACCTGCAATAAATAAGAACAGCCACTAAAACCACTGAAAAGTAAATTATCCAAATTCATTGCTAACCTAATGGAAAGACACTGCAGCTTATTATTACTATGAGGTGACACTTTCTAAACTATCTAAAGGTCTGGATGGATAAAACATGCACTGGATCATTATTCTCTATGTCTTTGCTAATAATTACACTTATATGACCAGTCATAGGGAAGATATTCTAGTTCAAATAGAGCTGAGGTGCGCTTAAAAATAACATTTATTTGACAGGATGGTTTACGACTTTGTAAAATGCGTGTGTTCTCTCCATGACTTTAATTTGTGTGAATCCACTGTATGTATCCTGTAAAATGCAAATCACATTGGAGGAGAATTTTTCAGAATGAAACTTTGTATTTTTAATGGAAACTTTGGTATTTTTTCAAGGTTTTATTACATTTTTAGTGCAAAAATAGCAGTTTTTGAAGGAATTGCTGTGTATAGGCCTCATGTGACTGTGTTTAAGAAGCATCCATCCATTATCTATACACCATTTCATCCTCATTAGGGTCACAGGGGGCTGGAGTCTATCCCAGCTGACTTAGGGTGAAAGCAGGGGACACCCTGGACAGATCACCAGTCTATCGCAGGGCTAAATTTAGAGACAAACAATCACACTCACATTCACACCTATGGATCATTTAGAATTACCAGTGAACCTTAGCATGTTTTTGGACTGTGGGAGGAAGTCAGAGTACCCAGAGAAAACCCACACATGCACAGGGAGAACATGCAAACTCCATACAGAAAGATCCCAGGCCCAGGCACGAACCAGGGATCTTCTAGCTGCAAGGCAAAAGTGCTAACCGCCAAGCCACTGTGCAGCCCCATTTAAGAAGCAAGATATCAATAATTATCAACACAGGAATCGAGATAGTGATTCAATGATTGCCCCCCTAGAGAAATTTTAATCCTCTTTCTGCGTGTCCATGTGATCGACTGACATGCACTACAGGCAGAAGGTGAATGCTGAATCTGTTGATTTATCAGTGTGTTGAGGCGATCCCCTAACTATTCACTTAGTATTCAGACGCGGTCCCTGTGCTTTACTCACATGTCTGGACTCATCAGTCCCAGCTGTAATCAGTAGTGCTCTGACAGGAAAACAAGGGGTGTGTGGGAGAACGTGAAGCTAACTCAAATGAGAGGCCAACGTAAACAGTGACAGGGCCAATTCCAGTTCCCAATCTCACTGCAAATAGAGGTGAACATGGGGGCACAGAGGCTTAACGAAGAAATAGTAGCATCTGATCACAGCACCTCAGCGCACCACCAGTGTACCAACAGGTCATGATAAAAGGATTTGGCATTGACTTTAATCCAGAAGAAATGAAAAATTGTGGTGGAAAAAAACCTAAAAGAGGTCATCAAAAAACTCATTTAATCCCTCCCAAAGCCAGTGTACAAAGCTTTAAATGGCTTTGTAAAGAAAAAGAAAAAAAAAATTTAAATACAGCAGGGCTACACAATTATGTTTCTGAATTCTTTTGTTTGTTTGAAGTGTGCAGTCAAAGCTAGCACCCTTTCTTCAACAAAAGCCATCAGGTTGCTCTGAAATCAAAGACAAAATGTGGTGGATGATAAAAACTGGAGAGCAACACAATTCCCCCGCCTTTTTTATCCAATTTTAGACCAGCATGTCTTTTTTAGTTGCTATGGCTTTCAGCAAATGATATAATCTCTTCAACATTTGTGGTAATGAGATGCACAGGTTCTTCAGAGCAACTGCAGAAAAATTCAAACAGGTATAGTCTTGTTTAACTGAATCAGGTAGCATTTATTAGTATCTGGTCCCCTTCTGGTAAACTCAGCCCTAATTTCAGCACCAGGAACTGTCCACAGTCCAACAGTGTGAGGAAACACTGTCCTCAACCATTTTAACTGATGTACCCAAAACAGATGAATTTGCAACTTCTCAAGTCTTTTGGAGCTCTCATTTGCTGTGTATTTATTTATTTGAATGTAACATAGTGTGGATAAGGCAAATAAAGCTTTTGCTGATGCAGGCCCTCCTGTACGTGATTGTCCTGTATAAGCAGGAGGGAGGGAGAGGGAGTAGAGTGGCAGTCGAGAGAGTAGTCGGTCTGGAGTACAATTGTGCATGTTTTCCATGTGAGGCCAGGAGGTTATTACAAGCAAATGGGAGTGGAGAGAGCAATCAGTTGAACAGCTGTATGTCAAATTTTAGGAATTTGTTTATGTTTGTGATACAGAGCTCGGAGCAAATACCTTCATAATACATGACTGCTGATTCTGTGGTATTGCAGGAACATTTGTGGCTGTACTGTGGTTTTTTTATTTACAGATGACTGAAATCTACACTTGCTGATTTTGATGGCATGTTAGTTGTAAATGAGGTCACTGTCCAAGGTGATTCCAATATATGGATGATGGGAAATGGGTTTCTGGTGTAGGGGAGCTGATCAGCATTGCCTTTGTTTCAGAGACCTTGAGGTACAAGAAGGAAAGAAAAGCCAATAATTGATTTCTTGATAGGCCACAGCAGAGTTAATGAGGACTCATGAATGGGTGTGTCAGCTACGTATTTTAAATACTTTGTGACAGAAGGTGTGCTGGTAGAATCACCACACATGGCACAGAACATAGACTGAAGACAACGAGCTCTTTGCAGCAGGATTATGAGTTGTGATGTCCAATAAAGGGTGAGGAAAAAGTGATTTTAAGCCTAATTGCTTTTGTCAAAGGCCCACAGAGGTGCATATAAAATCAGGACATAGCAACTTTGATGTCACCCATCTGTGGTCTACCGTTTTGAAGCCTTGAATTTGGAATTTGTCCGTCAAGATCTTGCTCTTTTAAAACTAGATGTAATGTGTGATGGATGGAAATGACTGACATCCTGAGGATACTATGCTTAGTGATATGATAGCGACCTGTCAATTACACAGTAGCCCCGCCCTAAAACATACAATACTCTATTGTCTATTGATGTCTAAAAGGGACATAATTTACAAAATGAACGTCATTGTGTATGCAAAGTCTTTAAACTGGTGACTGAGACCATAAACGTATTAGGAAAATGCTTACTGAGGTAGCAGATCAAGAAAGAAATAGGACCATTTTCTCATAGATTTCTGTACAGTCAGACTTCTTTTTGCAACCAGAAGAGTTGCCCCCTGCTGGTTGTTATAAAGAACTCAGTAAAGATACTTCCACGCTGGCTTCACTTTTCAGAGCCGGAGGCAACATCCATCTCTAATCTACAGTCTATGGGAGGGCCAGAATTTTTATTTTCATTTACCTATGTCAAACTATTATACGTGCTATTTTCACAGTCTACATCCTTCTCAGATTACTTTGTTGACAGTGCTGTCTGTAAAGTTTGTCAGAACCGGTGCTCTCTACACAGTGTGTTTCCTTCTCTTCCCCTTTGGATAGTTGACTCAGTACTCAGGCTATAAATACAAGAGAACACATCACTCCTCTCTTTTCCTCATCTGAATCCTTTTCTTTATCTAGTTGTGCTTGTGCAAGTTCCAGGACAGCGCAGAGCTGCTCTGCCTGCAGATTTCACTGTCTGAAAAAATTTCAGGCTTCTAAACTGAAAAGCTTTACAAAATCTCCCTCTGCTGTATATTTATTGTATCCCATTGGCTTCCCATTGTCATCAGCAAGGGAGTTCACAAAGGCAGTGCTTCAGTGTGTGTGTACTCTGTGCCTATAGGTCAAGTGCTGTAAAGCAGCTAAATAAGATATGTGCCAATTAAAGCCTCTTGCACCTTGTCTCGGCAGAGATAATTCACTTAACCCTGAGCTCGCAGATGGCAGGTAGAATTTGTTTACACATCCCTCCTCTTGCAAGCTGCCAGGCCTGTCCTCTACGTGGTTTTATGACAAGTCGCCTCCCACCAAACCCCCACGTACAGCTCACTGAGTCTCTGTTTCCATGGAAATCTGCCTGAGCAAGCCTTTGCATCTCCTAACCTTGAAAGTACCAAAACTAGGATCAGCTCTGAGAATATGCTGTTGTCAAAAGCATTTGTCATGACAGTAATCAGTGCCATATTTGATACCCCCTTTCAGCAGTTTCCTATCATCCTAGTTCATTATTTCCCCTCCTGCTGTGTGCCATGCCCAAGGTATCAGCATGAGAAAAGAATTTCGAGATTGCGTAGAAAGAGAAGCCGAAGACTGGAGCAAATTAAAACATGAGGCAGATTATTATAGCTACCTACATTATAGCCCCACAGAGGCAGCTTCTCTTTATCATTAAATGCAGTATCACAATGTTTTGGCTCCCTTTGAAAGGTTTTTTTCCCAAAGCGCTGCAATATGTCAATTTTGAGTGGAAAAAAACAAAAAAATCCCCTTGCTTCAATTTCATCATTTAATTACTCTAAGAAAAAAGGATCCTGTCTGTAATACTGAGTTTAAAAGCAGTATAATATGTAGCCCCGAGGTGTCAGACTTTTCAAATGATCATTACATAATTTTTTGAATCAAATATTCTTAAACATTTTAAATCTATCTTGGTAAAAAAAAAAGTACCTTTAATGTAGCATGCTGCTTCATAATGCTGCATATTTAACCCATTCATAAACTCATACTTAGGATCAAAGTGATAATACATGTGTGTTGCCTCAGAGCAGAGAGAAGTGCTCTGAAAGTAATGCAAAGGTGTTAATACTGCGCCACTGCCTCACATTATAAATAGTCTTCTGCTGAGCTCAGTTTTTTTTTCTCACTGAACGTTGATGTAGTTTTTGTAGGCTTAGCCTGTGCTCTGCCACAAACAATTATGAACCAAACCATGTGTTATTTATGGTGTGTGGATGCCACAATGATTAAATGCAAAAGAAGGATTGCAGTAAGTGTCCTCTTTTTCATTTGAATTTCAAGCAATAAAAGAGCACATCCCTGATGATATACACACTCACCCAACAGCTGACCTTGACGTGAGGTCAGAGGTGGAAGGGGAAGCCCACATGTGGCATTGTGAACATCATGTAATTTATGGATTTCACTAACTCTGTAAATCCTTGTGCAGTCCCTCCGAGGTGCACTAAAGAGAATTGTGCTGAGGAGGTCACACAAATGTTGTGATTGGTTTTAGGAGGGCAGATCAAGAGGGAGGTGAAAACATAGCACTGGTTAGGAAGCTAGTGTTTCTAAAATTAGAATCTTGTTGTTGTTGTTTTAAATCAATACACGATGGTGATATTTTATTCAAAGCTACAACATGCAGCTCTTATCTTTACTAAACAAAATGTAATCATGCAGTTATTGTCAGCATCTCACATCACACATCCACTAATGTCATTCTTTCATTTCATTAATCTCTGGCTCTTTCAAATAAACATATTATAAATCAAAGCTACCAAAGGGGGATTCATCAGTTTTAAACAAACACAGTCATCACAGACCTTTAACCGCTTTTGGTTAGCACAAAGAATTGCAGCGACTTTGGCATCAGTCAAAAGGAAAAGCCTGAATCTACATCTCTTACCTGTGCTTGGAAACAAACAATACAGATGAAAAGGCATCATTAGGAGACAGAGCACTGATAAGAAATGTCAAATGAATACGACAGCTATCACCATGCAAAATGTAGCAATAATGAAGCTTCGTCATGTGGTCTCTGTAGAAGATATTTCAGCTTTGATACTATATAACTTTGGAAGACGACATATTTTCTGATACCAGTCTCTTGCTTATGTTGCTTCGCTCCACACCGGACTAGAAAGGTAGGAATTCCACTGACGGACAAGTCCTTGTTTAAAAAAATAGAGCAAAACATTTAAATTGTGTAAAGTTGTTCCCTCTCAGAAAACTAACACTAATTCTTTACGAGCTGCTCAGTGGTTTAACTAATCACAGTGAGTAATGTTTTGTATGCTGTATGTTTTGTGTGTAAATGGTTAATGTGCAGAGATTGTAGTAACTTGAAATGCAAGAAAATTGAAGCAGAGGAAAAAGTACAACATTTCCCTCTGAAATGTGGTGTAATATTAATATTAAGTAGCACAAAATAGACGATATTTCAATAAAGTACAAGTACATAAAAATTACACTGATGTTTGGCTCTTTTGTAGCTTAAAGATTAAGACACCAACCATGAATTGCAGCGATCACTGTTATTTCATTCAACTCTCTGAAAGCACAAACAGCCAAACAAAGCACTAGTACAGTACTACAGTAAATATGCTCCTCATGACTGTGCATTAGATGTAAATTGTGAAATGCAGAGTTTTCCTATATGTACTGGGATGGAGCCATTTGTGACTTTTTCAGATAAAGCAATTCAGATAATTTTGTAGAACATATCTGATTGACTGTGTGTGGGAGGATGTCATGTTTCCGATCAGTGGAAATAATGTGTGTCCTGGTTTTGCTTCATTTACAGTGCATCATCACTGACTGGATTAAAAATGTGTTCTTCATTCATTCCTATCCAAACCTGCTCTTTCCGCTGTAAACACCTAAGAATGTGTTTAATCCTTCAGTCCTTCTCTCACAAGCCAGTCTTCAGACAACAATATGCACAAATTTTAGAAGGTTTGTGTTTGGTCTTCAGAGAGTCTCTGCCAGCACATCTCTAATCTCAAATCACTGATTGCTCAACCATCATCTCCTCCTCCTCCCCAGCAGCTGCTCTCTCTCTGGCCCAGTCCTGGAGGATTTCAATACCAACTGAAACATCGTTTTTATCTCTCGCCACAACAAGTTAAAACATCAATAGACCAGAGCTCAAAGCCTAATACCTCCATTCTCAAGCGTTTTCCCTCTGATAAACCACACCAGCATGCCCGAGCCTTGTATTCCCACACAGAGTCAAGTGGAGGAGGAGCGTGTGTGCAGAGTGCAGGTGTGGGTGGTTTGTTGGGTAGAGAGGGGAGTGCAGCTGGTCGGGGTCACAGTGGCTCAGTGTGCTGAATGACTAATGAAAGGTTTATGGTGGCGCAGCATGACTGCCTAGTCTGAATAGCGGGCTGGAGAAGGACACGCCTCGTCTGGCTTCTAGCACCCTCCTGGCCTGTCTCTGGTTTGAAACAGGCATTTAACAAGTTCTCCCAGAACATGGGGCCACAGTCCTTCACTTAACAAGCTCATTATTTCACATTGTTTTTGTCCTTTGCTCCTCCTCAGCGGCAGTGGCAGGGAAAAAGATGATGTTTGATGTATGTGTCTGTTAGAGAGTTGTACAAGGATCTTTGAGAGGGAAGGATGATAATGGATCCGCTAATGATGTGGCCCTTGCTTATGTGGATCCTTGCAGTAATGCAGGGTCATCTGCATGAATATTCAAAGGCTTTATCTCTGAATGCGCTTTGGCCGCTCAAGGTTTTTATAAAGGGCAACAAAGGACGAGGCTCAAAAGCCGATTCTGCTTTTAAATCAGCTTCCATCATCAACGAAATTACAGTGAAATACCTGAGAATCAAAGCAAAACTTATGAGAGGCCTTCCTTCGATGCATGCTGTGAACAGCGTATTTTATGTTGATTTGTTTACTGGAACCCTTTAGAGCTTCAAAAGCAGAAATACCAGACTTTGACATTTAATACCGGGAGGTACAATCAATTTAAGCTTTATGGGTGACTATTTTCTTTCTATTACGGGATTTACAGCATTTCTGCTGAATCTCTATAGTTGCACTGCAAACAGTATTTTTTTTAAATGTGACAGTAAATAGTAGCAACAAATCTGGATGCAGTATAAACCTACAGAGCTTCTCAACCAACTCCAAATTAAACCATGCAAGAAATATTCCGATTATTTGCTATAACTTGTTGTAAAAAAATAAAAAAATAAATAAATAAATAATTCTACTGTAGCTACTACATTTGTATGTGGAATTACCAGGACGCATTTTCTGCAAATTTAGAGGATGAAGCTTCACTCTTAACAATTTATCACTGTTTCACTGCACAGCAGTGAAAATCAATAGCATAGTTATACTGAGTAGAATTGACTGAGTGTGAAATTGCAATCAAACAGCAACTATTAGCCTCAACCAAATAGATAGTACAGAGATAAATGATGTTTACAAATCCCATTGAAATTCAGTTTACATTGTTATATTACTTGTTTCGGTTACACTCTGTCATGGAAAAACGGTCCTCTCATGAAATGTAATTTTGGATCCCCACTTGAGAGAGAATGGCATTTTCAGAGCCAGAATTCAGACCTTGTTTGTAACAGAGTTTTAAGCCTAGATTTGTCAAATCAAATCAAGCCATGTCAGATTCATTTTCAAAATAGCTTTAACATGACACCTGAGTACTGATCAGGACAAATTATGTGTCCCATATGCTAAGATCAGTCCTCTAGGCTTGAATCTAATTTAGCCATGTCACATTTTTATTTTTTCTGATTCTCATGCTTTTCCTCTTTGTAGAACATAGGATATAAATACAGCTCAAACATTTAAAAAAAATGCATCATCAGCACATATTTTTTATCCTGAATTCTGTCAATGATCCAACAGAATGACACCATAATAGGTTTATATTTTATTCAGCCTGACTGTACAACATAGAATAGTAAAGTAAGACAGTACTGACATCAACAGCCATGACAAACTTGTAACAACTTCCAGACAAACACCTCTTAGAGGAAACCAATTAAACCTCTGGAGATTTCAATTACCTCTCTGATGCCGTTTTCAAGATCAATAACCAAGCATGTGTCTTGACAAGATGGTCAGGGCTACAAGCGGCCGGCGCCACTTCATCAGTTTACAACAGCAGACAGTTACAGCTATTGCTACGCTTGGATGCATTCGCCTGGCAATGATATATGTGTGTGTGTTGTGATAAATATTCATGTGTTTAATGTTCGGCAGTGTAAATTCAAAATCAAAGATGCACAACCTACATGAGCTGTCATTAGGGTTAGGAGATCAAATAACCAGACAGCACCCAAACAAGATCAGAAAATGTCACATGCCACCTCCTTAGCACTCTCCTCGTCTTTCTTCCCCCCTTTGCCTCATCCTCCAATGTCTTGTTCGGAACAATGAAGATGAAGATTTAACACACAGAGCCAGACAGCAACAGAAAGCTCTCTAGCACATACTAATCTGAAACAACACTGCATCTGGGCAACATGTTTTATTCGTTCCCCAGTGAAGCGTGTTTAAGTGTGAGATGGGGCTCTGCACATCTCATCACTTAGGGAAGGTTGTGGCCTGCATCTACAGCCTCCGCCTCCCCCCTCGTGCAGGTTCCTATCACTTCCACCCTCAAATTGGAAGTGACAAGCCACTCAGGCAGAGGTGTCTTTGCTCTCCCCATCAGCAGCCATGCAGCCCCATTCAGAGCTGTCAACCTGATTACGTATCAGCGAGATGGGGGGACTTAAGGAAAGGAGATGTCCAGCTGGAGACAGACCACTAAACACATCGTCTGTCCTGCTGCTGCACACCTGCCAATACACAAACCACCTGTCCCCAAGGCTGCCACAAAACCAATCTGTATGTCTCCATCACTCTTCTACTGTCCTCAGCAAACTACATCTCACAGTTAGTTTGTCTTTTATTCTTACTTCTGGTTAGCAAACTACATCTTTTTTTAAACTTCCATTATTTCTCTTCTCTGTTTGTTGTTTCTCTCAGTTCAATTTCTTTCTTTATTCATTTGTTGGTTCCCCTCTCTTGTCTCATCTTCTTTGCTTACTATTGGGATCATGACTCATTTACCAACTTTTCATTCATGTGGCAGCTCATTACACAGATTGAGCTACCTGTCTTCACTCTGGGGACTAGTCGATTCCTGGGCGTTTGCAGGGGATCCAAAGGAGATGTTCAGAGTGATAGGAAGCATAGAATTATTGGAGCCTCTGATGTATTGGAGGCATCTAACTCTCTCCCACAAGGACAAAAATACATGTTGTTTAGTTAAGTGCTGATTTTCTTGTCTCTGTTCTCTTCTCTCTCCCCAGGCGTGAAGCTTGGAAGCACTCCACGGCAGTCCAGAGAGGTACGTGCTTGCTCCATTTCTCCCAAAACACAGACACACAGGTTGACCCTACCTGTTATCTATTGCTAAAAAGTGATTGTCAGCCTTGTACCTCTCAGCGTGTCTGATAGCATCAGGGTAGGAAGGCTGACCTCACACTGTGCGTTCAGTCAGTCAGACTGAGGCTGAGTTTAGTGAGTAAACGATCCCACTTGAACCAGGCCTGGTTCCTCCGGGTATGATCACACCTGGAGCTTGTTTCCCTTCCACGGTGCAAGCTTTTTGACTTATATTTATGCTTTTTTCTTAAGTTTACATCAGTCATAGAGTGACAAGAGAGAGTATTACGTCTGATTTTCTTCTTGATCTAAGTCACAGGTATAAACAAACCTATGTATTTACGTTAATGACATAAAAAGAGTCATAATTCATTTGGATTTAATAACTGGTCAAACCTCATTCACCACCAACGACCTCGGACAAGTTTTTCTCATACCTGCAGATCCAGAATTTTTGAGAACTATTCTTTACAGAGCTGCCTCAGCTGAGCTACATTCTTAGGATGTCTCATGTGAACAGATCTCTTGAGATTCCACAGCATCCCTGCTGGGTTTGTCTTTTCTCTGCTTGGGCGAGTCCAAAAGGTGAACTTTCTTGTTGTTTTTTGCTGTGTTTGAAGTAACAGATGATGTTTAGTTGCATGTTGTTGCATGCTGCTGTTGCATCATCCGACTTCAACTGAACTTCAGCTGGCAGACAGCCTGATACGATCTGTACGATACGTTGATAAACTTGGGGATTCATTTTCCCTGTGAGGATGGTTAGCTGTTCAGACCCTGAGGCAGCAAAGTTAACCCAAATCATGATGCTTCCTCCATCATGCTTCACCTTTGGAAAGATGCTTTGATGTTTTCACATGTAACGCTGTCTGTTTTTGCCAAACAATTCCACATTTGTTACATCAGTCAACAAAACATTTTCCCAGTAGTATAGTGGAGTATCAAGGTGTTCTTTGGAAAACTTAAAATATAGAATGATGTTTTCTTTGGAGAGCAGCAGCTCCTTCTCTGGTTTCCTACCATTGACATGATGCCTGTGCAATGATTTAAGCCTGTTGAACACGTGAACAGAGTCTATCATTCTTTAAGCCTTTAGCCGTTAGTCTTTTTTCCCTTACTTAGTGTTCTGTGTTGTATTTTTGGCAGCACCTCCACTGGATACTCACTTCCAGGAAGAGCAGCCACATTACAAAATTATCTGTGCGCGCATATAATTAACTTAACTGATCAAGATTTCAACTCGTGAGTCCTTGTGCAACTCTTTCTTGCCTTCTACCTCATAAATTTTCCGAGATCTTATTTTTCTGTGCAGCATGATTCACATTAGCAGATGTTCATTGTGAATATCAAACTCAAAAACACAGTGTTTTATAAGTCAAAGTGTCTCTAACCTACACCTCCAGTGTTTTTCACATACTTCTTCATCTACACTGTGAATGTTTAAATAATATGTTGAAAATAAAACTTAACAATGCAATATCATTCGTTAAAACTGATTGCATTTGTTCAAGATCTGCTTGTGTTTTCAGACAAAATGCAAATGTTATTCAGACAAACCAAAAAGGTTGACTTATTTTTTTCTTGCCAATGTAAGAAAAGCCAGTCACATGGATTTATAAGAAGCTTATTTTTCTTTAATTAGGCATTTCATGAATTGATAACTACCAGATAAGAAAAATGACCTGTGATAATTCATCCCTGTGTATCCACGCTTTACATTTTGAGGTCAGATTCTATATTTTAAACCGTTAATTGCAAGTTGAAAAGGAATAAATCATCCTCTCGAATGAAACAAAAATAAACCTCCAAGGTCTGAACAAATAAATACAGTCTAAAAATGTCTGCTAAATTGTCATGCATCATTATGAAGGTCTTTGAAGCATCTTTATCATTCTATGAGCTACAAGGTTCATGTAACCCACTCCAAGACAATCCATCAACTATTTTTTTTTTAATGTCAGACATGCGGTATGTTCTCTCAACTGACCCCTGGTTACTCTGTTCCCTGCTGTGATCATCAGCACCAGTGAGAAACTTACATGAGTGCAAACCCTGAGGAACGTGATGTCTGGTGTATAGGTTTCTGCCTCACACTCGCCTTGCACATTAAACAGACAAGGAGGAACCACTCCTCTTTTTTCCCTTACAGATGTCCCTGCAGATGAAAGAATATGGCTATTTAAGTCAGGAGGGGGATGAACCAAGATTCATGATGGTCTCATCACCTTATCTGTTGTAAAATTAAAATTATACATCCAGTCCATTGGCTTTATGATGCCATTACAGCATTTAATTGAAATAAAATGTCAGAATGCCTGATGGCCTTGGGCATCATCTGATGGTAATCAGGCAGTAGATGATTCTAATTTAGATTCCCCATTAAGTGTTTATAAGACATTTATATGGCATTACAGCGCAGTTTATTGATAGGTCATGGATGGCATTGGGCAGTGTGTGACATTTGCCTTAAACAAAGTTAGACCTTTGTTTAAGGTGTGGTGAAACAGCACCACCAAGTGGCCTGTTTGAGAAAGAAACGTGAAGTAAATTTCTGGTAGTGAAGCTCAGATTTACTACAACATTCAGCAGGAATCAGAAATATCTTATTTTTGCGTATATATCCACGAAGAAATACATTGCTTGTTTGATCTAAACAAAGATCTTCTACTTTTAACTTCGACCCATATTGTCATTGTTTTACAGACTCTTTCTACTCAAGACCGTGAGAGAGGCAAGTCTGACAACTATCAGGAGCTCCAAGCAGCAGAAGGTCTCCTGTCCAGCCCAATCCCTCCAATGCAGTTCCCTCACTTCGAGAAGAGCAGACAGACAGCCACCCCTGGGTCTCGGGAGCAGGACATTGGCTCTCTTCATGTCTCCAAAAGACAACGCAAACTACTAAAAACAAGTCCCCCGATCCACAACACCAAAAATAATGTTTCCTCATCCTCCTTGACCTCAGTTTCCTCTTCATCCTCAGTTTCCTCCTCATCCTCGGTTTCCTCCTCATCCTCGGTTTCCTCCTCATCCTCAGTTTCCTCCTCATCCTCAGTTTCCTCCTCATCCTCAGTTTCCTCCTCATCCTCAATTTTCTCCTCCTGTGCCTCAGGCTCTTTTTCCCCTGAGAGCTGGAAAAAGCTCTCCAGTGTCCTAGAAGCTCGCCAGCAACTGATGAAGGAGATCTGTGCCAAGTACAAAAGCAGCATTTCGAAGACCATCACACGCCATCATGTGAAACATCTCTTTGTGGAGGACAGGTACAAGCTGTTGTACTGCCAGGTGCCCAAGGCAGGCTGCTCCAACTGGAAGAGAACGCTGATGGTACTGGCTGGCCAGGCCTCCAATACTCAGAGCATTAAACATGATACTGTCCACTATGGAGACCATCTAAAGAAGCTGGATAGTTTTGATCGACAGGGAATCATGCACCGTCTGGAAACCTACACAAAAGTCATGTTTGTCCGTGAGCCCTTGGAGAGAATGGTGTCAGCCTACAGGGATAAGTTTGAGAATCCTAACAACTACTACCACTCCCTGTTTGGGAAACCCATCATCTCCAAATACAGGGTGAACCCGTCTTGGGCAGCTCTGAAGACAGGCAATGGAGTCACATTCAAGGAATTTGTCCAGTACCTGCTAGATGTCCACCGGCCTGTCGGGATGGACATCCACTGGGAGCAGGCAAACCAGCTGTGCAACCCCTGCCTCATAGACTATGACTTCATCGGCAAGTTTGAGAACATGGAGGAAGAGTCCAACTTTCTCCTGCGATTGGCTGGAGCTCCACCCAACCTCACACTGCCCAGTTTTAAAGATAGGAACCCAAGTGACAAGAGGACCTCAATGCAGATAACAGAAAAATACTTTTCACAGGTCAGCACGTTGGAGAGACAGCGAGTATATGACTTCTACTACATGGACTATCTGATGTTTAACTACTCCAAGCCTTTTAAAGATTTATATTAACTGACTCTTGTCATGATTCTTGAATCACAGTCACATTCCACTTCGTCTACATCTCTACCATGATAGTAATCTTAACAAAAAGAGGCTCACTCACTTGCTTACATGGCTCTTTGCATTTAGACAGAGGAATCAGAGGGGCCACACTTCCTCTGAATTTCACAAAAGCTGCTTTTTATTACCTTTTCACCAGCTTATCTTCATTTTTAGACAACTGTGGGATAAAACAATTCATGTGCTGTTGAATTAAATACTCTAAATTGTCCTGAAATGCAAGGTACTTATTCACTACTAGCAAATGGTGAGGTAGATTTCAAAGTCATAACGGTTAAGCTTCTAAAAACGTTTATTGTTGTTCAACAGGCTTTAAATTATGCCTTACTGTGAGTCAAATAGCATTTGCAAATGCAGTTTATGGTTTGATTGAACTTAGACACCACATTTTAATAAGGTTTCATTCACATTCCCAAATTTGAAAGGGATCTCTGTATGCAGTACAGAATATTATCTGCGCCTCTTTGGAATAGCATGATATGTATACATATAACAGCTTTAATCCTTGGTTGATCTCATTTTGTTCAAATTAGCTCTATTGTCTTAATTTTAAATATCCGCATTTACTATTTGACTCCCAGTAGGTCAGGCATCAGTATACCTCTATGTATCAGTGCATACTAATACAGATATTTCATGTGAATGGCTTTACTAATATAAACCATAACAAAATGAAACACTATATAACTAGTATAATGTGTCAAGTGCTGCCCACTCAGAAGCTGTGTGCACTTATTGTAGCATTTTTATACTTCTAACTTTGTGGGTTAGGTTTGTGCTTTAGTCTAACATAAACATGTGCAGTAGGTCCTTCATCACTAGAGTTATTTACTTGGGCTGTTCAGCGCAGGGTGTACAGGTACTAGCAGGGTACAAAATGTTGCTGCCAATAAATCTTATGTCTGTTACTGTTACAGACTTTCAGATCACTCAGCTGCTCTTGATAGCACTGGAAAGCAAATAAGCAAAAGTCGACAGGTTCAAAATACACAAAACAGATGTTTAGGTTTCAAAAATGTATGATTTGGACTTACCAGCAGGAAGAGAAAAAGAGCATGCCCAAACCTGTCCATCTGCCACATTAAAGACCTCCCTGAACAGCTTTCACTTACAGATCTCACACTGTCAGTAACTCTCCCCTTTGTACAAGTATCACATCTATTCTATACCACCATATAGGCTTTTTTCTGACTCTACTGTGTAAAATTGTACAATGGGCATTCAGATGACTATATATTTTTGTATGTATTTCTAAAATATATATATTCAGTGCTTCTTGGTGAAGGTATGTTTATTTCCTTTTTGATGTCACTTACCGTTCTTTCAGTAATACCAGTGTAGAGTGTTGTGTAACTGAAGAGTTTCTTTCCAAAAGCAAAATATCCACCAGCTGAAAACCACAAGAAAACTCAAGAAACTAAATGACAGCAAAAATTTGATGTACCACTCATTGATGAATTGTTTCCACTTGGTGCTTTGGAGGTAGCGAAAGAGTTCAACCGATGAAAATGGATATATATAATTTTGGAAATTAGCTCTTTGATTACTTATCCCTGATCTTTTTGGACTCTTAATAGGATAATAGACCCTGTATAGAAGAGCTGCATTTCACCTAGTTACCTATCCTGGCTAAGGACATTTTTACCCATAGCAACAAGCTGTGTGTATGTGTGTGTGTGTGTGGCACTGAATAAGCTCTTTAGATGTTTTAAAATCTTTTTTCCTGAATCTTTTTAAAGCATAGAGTATATACACACACTGCTAAAAAAATAAATAAATAAATAATAAAAACACTGCAGCCACAATATCCCAGACTGCTATACTCCCAAACGTAACATTCAACTGGCAAGTCATGAAGCAATTTTTGCATAAGTATGTCTTGATGCAGGTCAGACCACTTAACAACGTGCACTAATAGAACCTGCACAGATATTGGCGGTTGTTAGGGCCTAAGCATTCAGAAATTGTTAAATTAGGGACCAATACAATGAGAATCAGCATGTCTATGATACCTCATAATATGAGGTAAAAAGAAATTGAGCCTCTGATCAGACTAATGGTATAATGTAAATCTTCAGTTGGCTGAATTGAGACTCCAGATAAGGTCTTTCAATACAAAAATTAAGTAAACAGTTCAGCCACTGCATTAAAACTGCCTGCCTTACATTATGCAGGCTCACCGTAGCTCTGACCCATTGGACCATGGACACAGGACCTCTGGGGGTGTCCTGTTGTGTCAAGCACCATTGGATCCTTTCATTCCTCTGGGTTGCAGGGTGGGGCCTCCATGTTTCGGACAGTGCATCCTGGTCAGTCTGGGCACTCTGAAGGCTTTGGGCTCTTGGTTATGTTCCTTGAGCAGTTTTGATGTTGTGGCAAGGTGCACTGTCCGTTTTCATTGGTGGCTGGTACATGTCAAAGTACATCCACATGAACACCAGAAGCCACCGTTTCCTAGCAGGACTTCACATCGTAATAATAGTATCAGTTATGGTGGTTGGTGCTTTAATGTTGTGGCTGATGGGTGTAAAACACCTTTTCTTGCAGTTTACTGTAGTGACAAAAACATACTAGGGCAATAAAGAAGTGGTTAAATATGATGACAAAAAAAAACACCTTCAATAAACAAAACACAAAGTAGAAGAAAAAAACTCAAAGTCGGTCTTTGTTGATGGGAGTAAAGATTCATTTGATCTATTGTGGTGCTGGAAACAACCTATGGCCTCCTATAAACTAGTAGTCATGATTCACCTATATGTTTTGCAGCTCACTGGAAAAGTGTTTTATGTTAACAAAATGATTTTCTAAAGAGATGTATTTGCCTATGGGAAAAGGGAAATCCATATTATTTAAATCTATACACGCTATAACAATTTTGATGGTATTATCCTTTCGCAGTGATGGTATTTGTATGAACGTTTGTCAGTATAGTGTTGGCTTCTGCAATTCCAAAATCTAACCTTTGTTTAGGTTGTGGTCAGATTCTATGTAGGTGTAGCCAATCTCTGCCCAAATCAGCTACTGCATTATGATGAGTATATACTCTTGCAAATACTGTCAGTCCCTGCCCCACCAGCTACTAAAGTTTTTTGGTATATGGGTGTAAGGACAGATTTATCAAAAGCATAATTACAGTAACAAGTGAATGTATAACAGTTTACCGTTGGTGCAAAAGTGTATAAAAGATGATCTTAAGCCCTTTGCCTTATTTTACACTGCCAATCAAATGGTGTATTTCAGGAAGACATTTTTCAGGTGGTTATTTCTGGCTGATGAGTGTCTACTAATAAATTGTCTTTTAGCATTTTCACAGTGTTTACAACCTTTTTTCATGCATTCATGTTGTTTGTTTTTCTCAGCTGTTCAAACTTTGGAGAAAACTTTGGCTGCATATTTGGGACATCCCTAAATTCATTTTGGTTTTGAATACATTTAAACTGTCTGTCTGCAACCACTCTTACAAATCAGAAGAGCTGCATTTAGGCACAGAAGTGCTCTGAGCTAAATGCGAATGTCAGCATGCTAACACTACAGTGTCAGAGTTAACAGTGCTTACCAGGCTTATCTTTTTAGATTAACATTTTAGCATATGAATGTTTGTGCAGCTGATAATACTGGGAATGTGGTTAACTTTAGTCATAAACCAATGTATTGGAAAAGTTTCAAATCTGGTGCTAGACTCACTAAATGATCCTGTCAGGAACATGAATGTCTGTTGTTAAAAAATATCATAGCATTATATTCATCTCAGCAGTTGTTCAGACATTTCAATCAATGTCAGAATTGCCAACCTGATGGTGGTGAAGAAGTCTTAGGACTGACAGGAGACCAACAAAGTCAGTATAATATGTGACTTGTAATGCAAGAACATTTTTGTAATCTTAAGTCTTGTTCACAAGCACACGGGTATTTTTTTTAAAATGCAGATTTTTCTGTGCATATTGATATTCTTCCTCAAGTAACTGTTTTGTGGTCACGATAGACGGTTGTGTAATTTGTAGCTCTTCGCAGAACCTTGCAAAGTTAAAAGTGCAGACTTTATAGGTCACTGAAAACATCCTTTTAGGAAAAATCCATCCAAGGTGAAGATTTTCAAGAAGTGTGTTTGCTGTGTTGACACTTTTGAAAACACTGATGCAGAACTCTGAGTCTTATCATTAGGCGGTTCATTACTCCTCTATCACATTACTGCAACCCTCTGCTTCATGTTTATGCTGGCGTCCACATGCCCAGCTTACATGAATGGTTGTGGAATATGTGATTTCAGGCATGCAGTAATTTAACAGGGATTATTTCTGAAAAGATTCTGAAACACTCATCTGGATATAGATCTTTTTCATTATATAATGCATTTTAAAATAAAATGATGAAGTGTTAGTTTAGCCTTACTTCTATTCTAATGTTTCTCTTACTGATTTCTGTGAGGTTTGTCCATGCAAGTGTACCAAGTCAAATTCACCAGACCTCACTTGACAAACTCATCTTAAATTGTTCATGTCATTTGATTATGCAAATGTGATCATTTGCATAATCAAATAAAACTTCTTCAGACAGAAATCACCAGATGAAGTCATTACAAGCTTAGAAGTGTCATATTAGAGGGACACTTTGTTGTTTAGAATATTTTGTAAATTAAAAAAAAAAAATACAGTTTCCAATGCTGTGACATCAGGAACAATGCTGCACTGCATGAAGCCGCTAGAGGCCAAATTGTCCTTCCAAAGCAAAGCAGGTTCATGCCTAATATGAGGAGTAGTCAAGGCCACAGCGACCTGTATAGATGAAATGGGAGAAGCTTCCCGACCTCTCCATAAATTTGTACAAGTAAAAAGCATCAGTGATGAAAACAGTGATATAGTAACAGAATAATAATTATCAATAATGTTTGTTTTATTTAACATAGGTATCATAGGTGAACTCAGTTTTATTTAGTTTAAGGTTTTCTTTTAGGTTACATTTATGTACATTTAGTTGGTACTGAAGCGAAAATTTAAAGTAGAAAAATAAACCGAGGTAATAAATTCTCTCAAATCATTCACATGAGCAAATCTATTCAAATGAGGGGTTCTTGCATGAGGCCTATTGCCAAGGACTGTAACTGTGTGTGCATAATTTAGTGCCATTCCATAGTAGATGCTGAGACACTGCACTGCAACATCCAGCTGTGCTGCATCACACTGTGCAGTACAGAAAAGTAGGTAAGTGAGAGCAAATACATTGTCATTTCAGCTGCATTAAACCACTGCGTAAGTGATCACAGAGAGTTTAATGAGGCTTCCCCTCTATGCTTTTCACTTCTTCTGTGTCTCAATAACTACAAGCAAGAGAAACTAGACAAAAACAAAATGCATCAAGTAGATTTAGTTTCAAGTCTGGTCTTTGTGTATCAGGATAGTGAAACAGGGAAAAGAAGCATGTCAATTAAAGAATATTCAGACTCCGTATTCACATCCACCAGAACCTGTGTACATCAGTAGTAACTGATGGTAATAGAGGAAAAAAGTCAGTCATTTTCAGGGATCAAAATGGGTGCAAATGGTAATCCATCCAGTAGTTATCATTGTTAACAATGGTGAAACAATCAGTCAACAGTACAACAGTGTCTTTGCCTGAAACAAGAAGAACAGTGCTAATCATTCAATCCACACAGTGTAATTGTATTACTGCACCTCCCTTCCTGTCCTGATTCTTTTTCAGCATTTGGTTTCACTGAGAGCACGTTGTTATTCAGCTCAGACCTGATATGTATGCATACAGCCAACTAGTGCAACCACAGCCTGCTTCTGCTTTCTCACTGTAGCTTTGCAGGATTTAACTATTACGCCAAACAAATCTAGCAGCTGTGTTTCACTGTGGTCGACTGCAGGTACCGTTCTTTTTGCCTCCTGCTTTGAGGGTGCAAGAAAGGAGCTCTAAAAAACAGGTAAGGTTTAAGGTGGATTTTCCTTTTACTTACGTAGAAGTCATATAAAATATAATTTTTATTGTTTTTACTCAAGCACATACTTAAAAGTTGAATTTCACAATTTCGACCTGCTAGAAACTGCAACTACAAATTCATTCAAGAGTTGATATTACATCAGCTGTAACATGTGCTTTAAAAGAACAGAAAAAAAGCAAAGGACTTATGGATAATGCAGACAGACATTCTTCAGATTTAGTTTACATAAGCAATATATTCCAACACTAGGAAAACTGAGGTTTTCCAGGGAATGAGTGAAATCAGAATGGGACTTTACATGCACAAGAAAATACAAGCACGTTCCTCAAAAGCTCAAAAATCAAAAGACATCTTGATCTTTTTGTCTCTAGTGTTCATCAAATTAAATCCTACCCTTTAATTAGTCTTGTCTGTGTCCGTTAGTTCTGAGGATAGTCTCCCATAACCACAATAGTGGGCTTAGTCAAATATTTGCATTGCTTTGCTGGTTGATATTCACATAAACACAGGCCTGTTGAGCTTTCTTAACCCTTTAAGTGGTAAAATATGTTTGATCTCATTGTGAGTCAACAACAGATGGAAGTCATATTACAAATCCCTGAAGGTAAGTCCCCTTACATCACCTCACAAACCCACACATTTGGAAATAATGAACTTAAATGCACATTTTATGTCTAGAAGCAAAACTTTTCATTTTGAGATGTAAGTGCTTTCAAATTGGCGTTTTTATGCTTCCATCACCGGGCCGCTAAGTGCCCGTTCTGAGAGGAAGGATTTGTTGCATTTCCATTCTGTGATTAGATCAGAGTAGGTACCTTATGGTGCCTAAATGTACTGTAATTTGCATGATTCTCACACACTCTCACTAGATCTAAAAAGGGAGCTAAATCTGTCACAGCAGCATTTTTGTCATACCCGCATTTTGTCTTCCAGAATGACATTGTTGTAATAAAAACAAATAGCAGCCTTACTTCTTTTGTTGACGTGCTGGCATTTGTGCATGCGTGCGTGCGTGCGTGCGTGCGTGCGTGCGTGCGTGCGTGCGTGCGTGCGTGCGTGCGTGCGTGCGTGCGTGCGTGCGTGCGTGCGTGCGTGCGTGCGTGCGTGCGTGTGTGTGTTAAAGTGAGATTATGTGTATGCTTGTGAGGCAGATGAATATTGTAGCACAAATTGATCACTCTGTAGAGTTAGAAATTTGATTAAATGCTCAAGGCTGATTTCCGCAACAGCTCTTGTATAAGTCATGAGAGCACTTTGGGGGAAGTTAAAAGTGTGGAGAAAACAAAAGCCATCCATTTACCTCATTAGTGTGCGTGGAAAATCTTGACATGCTTTGAAGAGAACGTGCTTGTGTAGCTAAATCAGCTTAAGGGCCCAAAGCAGACATACAAGGGAGGCAACCAAACATCTTCCCAAAGTGATAAACAACCTCGCCTTGGTTGGAAGGACTGTAAAAAGAGACTTTGCTCCATTTTTCAAGTATTATTATTATAAGTTCCTCGGTTAATCTTCATGTTTGCCTTCCAGCCAGCATTAACATGGCTGATGACAGGCTTCTGCTGATTCTCTGACGACAAAGCTCCATCACACAAACACTCACATACACACACACACACACACACACACACACGTGTATAGTACAAAGACGTACACACTGCCGATTGTACAGATTCACACTGTCTACAATGGCAACAACTGCATCAGTGCCTCTGCAAAATCTCCCATGTGCTCACAGAACAAAACCAATTTGAGAGGTTGAGCTCTCGGTTCAGTGGGGCGACATTTGAGAAGCAGAACGTTTCTTCAAATACAAAACTTTGCTGATTCACATGCATGCCAGGTTAATTCTCCCTCTTTCGCATGAAATCCCTGTTTGTTTTGGCAATGCGTTGCAGCGCGCTCCAGACACATCTCTCCGTGATATAAACCTCATTAAAATGATTTGCTCGAGCTCTGTTATTAATCAAGCAAAGCAAAATGACAAGTGGGAAATAATTTTACGGAGTAAATCTCAAAACTCGAGTTCTGTGGAGGACATGTGCTTCCCAAATATCTCATTTGGTTAAGTAGCCTGGCTCTTTTATCAACACCCTGCTCATTCTGAATACAAGCACTTGTGCATCACTTGGCTGAATGGAGCCAGTTACAATGCCATGAGAGCGGCTTCAGAGAAATAAAATCTCAATCTGTCAGTATGTGATTTTTCTTCTTATTTGTTCCAGCAGAAACATTCAATGCCTCAGATGCCTTTTATTTGTGGACTGTTTATAATTCGCAGTTCAAAAACCTTAACAATCATATATGCTTTTTAAATAATGCAGACACGCAAATACTAGTCTCTTTTCAGATGGGTGTCTTTGAGGCAAATCATTTACAACATGTAGTTATGTTAAAGCTGTATACTGAAAATGCTGAAAAGCCCTGCTGTGTTATCTCATCTATCCAGAGACATATCATACATAACCACATGATGGCAGTACTGCATCTGCTACATTACCAACTCTGGCTTTGCTTTTCACAGAATGATGTACATCCACAGACATGGAGGCACGTGCAGTATAGTAATGTGCACTTTGGTACCCAATTTACTGTCACCACCTGTCGTGCCTCATTTTTGACACTAAAATATCCATGAAAGCCACTGCAAGTCTTCTAATTAGGCCATGCGCTGAAATAGACATAAATTATGCAGCAGTTTTAATGAACTCCAATCAATAAACACAGGTTCCATAATGAAGTCACACAAGCTGCTGTGGGCTTCTTTAACCTTGGGGCTATATCTCTACCTAGCTGGCATAACTGCTGCTATAGCTGAAATATTTGGGTTGATAAAAGGATTTTTCACTTTGCTTTTTCATATTTATGCTATCATACCTCTGCGCGGTTCTAATGACAGCATATTGTGGATGTATTTTTAATGTAAAAACATACTGAAGGTTGAGGCAAACATCTGGGCGGTGATGCTAATGGACAGGAGGAGGAAGGAGGTGTGCTCAGATCGGGGTGGTAAAGTGTGCGAGGAAATATTACGACATACCAGTCATTCAAGAGACAGATTTAATTGTGTTTTTGGGTATAAACCTCTTAACAGATACTTAAACAATGACTGCATAACAGAGGTAATCAAAGATTCAGAGACCTAATAATAAAAATAATACGAAAGCATTGTCATTTCCTTTGCTGGCATGAGAACAAGGTGCTGGGGCTCTTTCAGTTTATTTGTGCTGCAGTGTTTGTCACTTGTTCCTCTAACAACAATGAGCACAGCGTTCCAGTGCTGCCAGCTCTCTTGGCTAAGCTTTTCTTAGCAAAAAAGTCAGATTACATCAAACACCAGTATGTAATTCAGTATGTTTTGTATGTGAATGTCAAATGATCAGTGTGAATATTTATACCAATTTGCTTGCAAAAAGTCTCCAAAAAGCAAAGTTAATGAAAGTCATGTTTAGGACCGCAACAGATCTACCAACAAAGTCTTAAGATTAAAATAAACACTGTCAGAAAGCAAATGGAGAAAATACTGCAGTGATATCATAGAATGAGGAGGGCTGGTTAGAACAGTCACAGAACAAACAGTTTAGGATAAATTCCATAAAGCATGAAGAAGAATATTCAACTGTAATCTCAAAAAGATTCCATTAATACTTTTTTGTGACCATTTCTTGTGCACACACTGAACAAAATATCACATACAGACAGATGACAACATAAAGAAAAAACTGTATAAATTATCTCAGTTAGTTGTTGGGACGCCATGTGCTCCCAGAAGAGCTTCAGTGCTGCTTAGTACTGATTCTGAAAGTGTCCAGAAGTCAACTGTAGAGATGAACAATTGTATTGATTCGCAGTGACCCTTTTGGGGACAAGTGGACCCAAACCATGCCACTAAAATGTTGGCATTACTGTTAGGATCAAGTATGCAGTTGCAATCAGAAATATTCAACTCCTTCACCTCAGGTGACATTATAGTGATGTGGATGAAATACAATGACAACAAATGACAAAAAAAAACT